>NC_056735.1:522089896-522264896 GCF_019279795.1 Protopterus annectens
TCTGGCTGGACCATTCCAAAACTTTAATTTTCTTCTGGTGAAGCCATTCTTTTGTTGATTTGGATGTATGCTTGGGGTCATTGTCATGTCGAAAGGTGAAATTTCTCTTTATCTTCAGCTTTCTAGAAGATGCCTGAATGTTTTGGGCCAAAAGTGACTGGTATTTGGAACTGTTCATAATTCCCTCTACCTTGACTAAAGCCCCAGTTCCAGCTGAAGAAAATTAATCCCAAGGCATGATACTGCCACCACCATGCTTCACTGTGGGGATGGTGTTCTTTTGGTGATGCAAAGTGTTGTTTTTGCAGCAAACGTACCTTTTGGAATTGTGGCCAAAAAGTTCAACCTTGGTCTTATCAGACCATAACACATTTTTCCACATGCATTTGGGAGATTTGATGTATTGTTTTGCAAATTGTAGCCAGGCCTGGATGTTTTTCTGTGTAAGAAAAGGCTTCCATCTTGCAACTCTACCCCATAGTCCAGACATATGGAGAATATGGGAGATTGTTATCACATGTAGTACACAACCAGTACTTGCCAGAAATTCCTGCAGCTCCTTCAGTATTCTGTAGTTCTCTTGGCAGCCTCCCTGACCAATTTTCATCTTGTCTTTTCATCAATTTTGGAGGGATGTTCAGTTCTTTGCAATCTCACTATTGTCCCATATTTTCTTTACTCTTTGATGACTATCTTCATTGTGTTCCATGATATATCCAATGCTGTGGAAATTCTTTTGTAACCTTTTCCTCACTGATACCTTTCAGCAATGTGATCCCTTTGATTCTTTGTAACCTCTCTGTGAACCATAGGTTTTTCTGTATCAGGCAACTGAGTAAATGTCAGGAAAATCCTACTAGAACAGCTAAACTTTATTTGGAGTTAATCAGAGTCTCTTTAATTGATGGCAGGTGTGTACCCAAGAAGACTGAATGCTGTAATTAAATCCAAAGGTGTTTCAACAAAGTATTAGTTTAAGGGTGTGCACACTTATGCAACCAGTGTATTGTACATTTTTTATTTTTTATATTTTTTCCCCTGTTTGTTTTTCAATTGAATTGTACAGGCTATAGGTCACATTAAAGGTGGGAAAAGTTTTGAAATGATTTATTGTGATCCCATTTTTTATATCACAAAAATCTGGCATTTTAAAGGGGTGTGTACACTTTGTATATCCACTGTAGGTAGGGGTTCTAATCTCATTTGGTGTATGTGTGTGTTAAGTGTGAATACCACACTGACTTCCAAACTGGCATTGATTTGCACTTTTTTGGCCCCTGAAGTTGATGTAGACCTCCAAACTCTTATCCTCCACACAGCCTGCAGATGTCATTTACCATAACAGCCTACCTTGACCTAGCCAAAGCCTTTGACACTATTCCCCAGCTGGGCATAATAGATAAACTTTCCCAGCTAGGCATCAACCCGTATGTTACCAGATGGGTAGCTAACTGGCTCACTGATAGAGCCCAATCAGTCAAAGTAGGTGTAACCACCTCTAGTAGTAGACCCGTAACGAGCGGTGTACCCCAAGGATTGGTCTTGGGACCTCTACTGTATGGGATATATTTTTCTGAGGTGCAAGCCAAAACCAGTGGGCTGTGGCTGACCAAGTTTGCAGATGACTGCAACCTGGACTCTGTCTTAAATTCCTCTAGTGATGTGAACATATTCCAAGAGGGCCTTAATCACACTAATGACTGGTGCTAGAAGCATGGCCTCAAACTGAATGCTAAGAAATGCATCATTATCCCCTTTTGGGAAAATGGCATCCCCACTAATTATCACATTAATAACAATGTACTAAGCATGCAATCAGTCGTGAGGGACTTGGGGACCCATGTTGATAGTAACCGCACTTTTGACCACTACATTAGCTCCATTATATGGAAGGCTTTCTACATGGCCCACTTCATAAATAAGGGTATTTCATCCAGGAACAAGGAGGTCATAACTTCCCTGTACTCCTCCCTTATCAGACCCATTATTGAGTACAATGCCTCCTATGGCATGTACCTTGCAAAGCGCATGCATCAGTTGGAGAGACCACAGAGATTCCTGACCAGGAAAATCCAGGGTCTAAAACACCTATCCTGTACAGATAGGCTAAAAGCCCTGTCCCTCCACTCAGTCTCATACAGACTGCTCAGAGGTGACCTGTGTCTGGCATACAAGACCATCTCAGACCCAGCCTTGGTGGAGTTGCTGCACATCCTTAAGTCAAACTCCACTCCAGCAACCCTCATGCAAGGCCTTACCCTGGTCTGTGACATTAATAAAACCTGGTGAGATAGATTTAGATTTGTGTTCCAAAAACTCCCCCATTTGTGGAATAGATTCCCTCTCTATGTCAAGCAGAGGACCTCTCTAGCCATCTTTAAGAGGAACCTGGATGACTGGATGGGAAACAGAAAATACACCCCGGGATCCCAACTGTGTCCCTGCTGGACAGGAGAAACAGGTGCTGGCTTTGAGTTAACATGGGATAAATTCTTGGCTAGGCTTATAAGGGCCTCCAGCCCAATAGACTAGTATTATCCTATGAACCTATGAACCTATAAAGCCATTTTAATTTCAGACTTGAGCTGTAGCATGTGTTTTAAGTACTATAATCTATAGTGTGTAAAACTAGGTAGGTAGGGGGGTCTAATCTCACTCTAACTGATTTGGTGCGTATGTGCATCTCCCTACAAAACAAGTGTGAATCCCACATTGACTGCCAAACTTCAATGATTCTGCACTTTTTGGCCCTTGCAGTTGATGTAGGATTCAAAACTCTTGTCATCTACAAGGCCTGATGACGTCACCTACCATAAGAGTACGTAAAGCCATATTACCTTCAGACGTAACCCATGTTGTGTGCATTAAATTCTGTGATCTGTAATATATAAGACTAGAAAGATAGGATTCTACTCTCACTCCAGCCAACTTGCTGAATATTTGTGTGGTGCAGTGTTCTGTAAACTGAAACAGGTAGTGGTACTATTCTCACTGTAGCCAAGTTGGGGTGCAAGGATTTTAGGCAGAGCACTTTACATCAGCCTATGGGATCATAGGATCATTGTAATTTACTAGGCTAATGGACCTATGTACCTTACAATCCTAGCCAAGTTCTTACCCTTATTTACATGATCAGCACCTATTACCCCTGTCCAAGAGGGCAACCTTCATGGTTAAAAATCAAATGATAACACATGTATTTGCATTGAGTTTAAGGCTATTACTTTCACAGCAATCATTTGTTCCTGTAAAACCCTCTTGTAGGAGTTGACATAATTTGGAGATTCTATGACTGCTCCCAGTTTGCTGGCATCAGCAAACCTTGTCAGCCACAGATATTTACTTTGTGCTTCTACATCAGAGAAATGGATTCCAAACAGGAGAGGACCCAGGACTGAACCCTGTGGAACACCACTGGTTAAAGCTCTGCTATTGGAGCTGGATTCCCCTATTTTGACTATATAAAGTCTCAGTCAGTGAGCCAGTTAACAACCCCTCTAATGATATAAGGGTTGATTCCTAGCTGGGTGAGTTGTCAATGATGCCTGAGTGCGGGATAGTGTCAAATGCATTGGCTAAGTCCAGGTAGGCTATATGCACAGATTTCCCCTCATCCAAGTCCTTGTTGACTATCTCAAAGAATACGGTTCTATATTATAACATTGACGGTTGAAAACATCGAACACCATATGGTCGACACCATATGGTCAATGTCTTCAAACATCGATCTTATAAAAACAACAAAAAGAAAAAAGTACCCTAATGGTTTAAGCAGGAGAGCAAGTCCCCCTGCACCCCTACACCCCCTGCTACTTAAATATACCGACTCCAAGACTGCACTACATTGCAGTAAATGGAAATCTCCCCTTACGGAGATTTTTGTTTACACGTTTGATGTTCTCTGCTTTTGCTATTCTTGTGTCGACAATATCAGCTTCGATATTGTTGGCTTTCGAGAATATAATATAGACCCAAAGAATTTCACCGAGTTTAACAGGCATGATCTTATCACAGGCATTGATGTTTGGAGATTACCTATACCTTTGTTGATAAGGTCCATGATGATTTGCCCCATGGCCTTGCAGATATGGCTAGTCAGGATAATAGGTCTAATGTTCCTGGGGTCAGTGGATGAACTACCTCTGTGCAAGGGAATAATGGTGGTTGTTTTTCAGTCAGCTGGGATGAAGCCAGTGGTTACACTATGTTTGCAAAGAGTTCCCTGTGGTGTTATTAATCCATGTTGGAGCCCATGTAGGGCACATCCTGGGATGTTATCAGGTCTCATAGATGCTATGTTTTTGCCCTTAGAGAAGCCATTTATGACCTACTCTTTAGAGATACAATGTAGGCGACAAGGTGGTAGGTATGTCATGGGGTATGTGTGCTGGGGACAGGGGAGTGAAGTTTTCAGAGAACCTGTCGGCCAACAGGTTAGCTATGTCTTAAGGCTCAGTATATGTGTGGTATCATTAACTATGAGTTCAGCACAAATCTGAGCCTTTCCTTGTAAGTTGCAGATGTAACTATAGAATGCCTTGTTGTTGTCTTTTGTGGAGGAGGTTAATTTTGACTCATACTTTGTTTTGGAGGAACTCATAACAACTCTTATATGCCTCTCTAAGCTGAGGAGGAAATGTTTCCACTTTAGGGAGATTCCCTCCCTCCTACTCTTAGACAGGAATGTCTGCCTCTTATTGTAAAGCCTGTTAGCTGCAATTGTCCACCAGCCAGGTTTGCTCTTCCATGAGGAGATTGTTTTGCTCCTCTCAGGTACAGCCAAGTAAATGCAGTTATACAAGTGTTTGTATAAAGCATTAGTGCACAGCTCAGCATAGTTGACAGTTTCATCTGAGGGAGGAGGTGCAGTGAATCTATTTATACCATCCCATAGCAGGTTATAATCTGCTTTGGTAAGTTTTTAGTTTATTTGCTATGGGGGGGTGTCAGGTGTGATACTTAATTTGAAAGAGACCAATTTCTGGTCAGATCTCACCAGGGAGGACCTCGCATTGGGGGTGCTACAGTGGTCCCCCATATTGGTAAGCACCTGATCTAGTAAGTTGACTCCCTTGTGGGGACGTCAACCAGCTGGTCCATGGCACTGGAGTTAAAGAAGTTGAGTAACCTTTGGGCAAGTGAGTTTGAGCACGTGTAATCTTCCCAGTCGGTGGTAGTTGAAGTCACCCAAAACCATGGTGTTCCAATGTATCTTGATAGCCTCAAGTAGATCCAAATAAGCAGAATGGGGGTCCTGACTCATGGAGGGGCTCCTGTAGCTGTCAATAACTTGAATAGGTGCCCTACAAACAGTCAATAGCAATTGAAGTGTCTCCAGGGAATCGTACTGTTTAACCAGTCTGGATGTCTATGTATTCTTAATGAATATTTATACACCGCCTCTATTAATTTGCACACCTTCAGTTTGAGGTCTGAATGTGTGGAAGGAGATGTATTCTGGTATGGCTGTGGTGCTCTCAACAGCCCTGAAGCAGGTCTCTGTGACTGCACAAATGTCTGCATCTTTCAAGGTGAGGGCAGCTTCCAGTGAGTGCAGTTTCATGTTGACACTTCTAGCATTTAGCAGCATAACCTTAAGGTTGTTTGTAGAGGGGGATTTTACATTGGAACTTTTGTTCTTGAGACACTGCCTAAAAAGGGTACTATGGGGGTGGCAAGAGCCTTGGCCAGTAGCTGAAATCTCAGGGGTAACAGATGAATTTCATCTCTAGCAAAGCACTGAGATCTGTTGAGCATGTCATCCCAGGCTAACTCACAGTGGATCCCCTTATAATGACACCAGACGCTAAGCTAATTATTCAAGTCAATCATTTTCTGTTTTTATTGAGGAATTACCCTAGTTGAAGGTAAGATGCAACTGAAGGCCAAGAGCATACATGCATGAGACACATAGTCCAAGACCTCAGTCATGTCTCTCTTCATATAGTCCAAAGAGGTACATCTCAAGTCATACACACCAACAGGAACTATGAGATAATCATAACAGTACTTGTTGACAGACTTGAGTGTGTGTGTGATATGGCGTATCCTAGCACCTCACAGACAGCTGACCATGACTTTTCCCTTATCTAGCCTGGTGAGAGGGACATCAATGTGTCTCATGATGCAATCACCTATGATTAATATGTTTGGTTTTGTGTCTTGCCTTAAGGGTTTGATCATTGAGACAGTGGTGCATGAGCTATTATGTGTACTGTGTTCTGCAGAGGTAGTATTATGTATAGTGTGCTTGTGTTTGTGTTTGTGAGGTGTCTGGTGGTTATGTATGTTTCTGGTAAGGACCTACACATATGTAAGTGTGAATACTGGTAAAGATGGGTGAAGGCTGCCAGCCTAGTCAAATAGAATTTGGCACATAATTCTATCATTTGTAAATACTGTGAAATGTTGAACTTAAAACAATGTGGCAACATTGCCCTCTGGTGTAAAGAAAGCTAAGCCAAGAATTTTTGTCTGACTATCCAACTCACAGCACTGCCTATTGCTCTATGTAAGTAAGTTATTTTAGAAGTGTGTTTTCTTGTAGCAATAGCTAGGAATTAGAAAGTTTAGACTAAGTGTTTTTCTGTGATGTCAGAACTGTACTACTGATTTATTTTAAGTATTTCTGTGTGATCTCTGAACTTTTTTGACTAGCACTGCGTTGTAGAAAATATTGTCTTGTGGTTTTAATTATTTATTATTAAATATTTTAAAACCTTTTAACTGTGGCTGGTTTGTGTAGCGAAGTTAAGCTCTAGACTACATTGCATATTTATAGAGTTTATTGTACAAAGCCACTCTAATAAGCCTTGACTGATTAGTCACACTTACCAATTGGATAATAATATTGCACAGTAATAATTGGACATCCTTTTAAGGGCCTTGAGTAGCTGATAAATATTAGCTGGGTGGTGGCAGTAATTACTACCATATAGTCTGGGTAAAAGGGGCACAGCTGGAGAACTTGTCCCAGCCTTCCCCAGAAGTGTCTGTGTGGTTGTGTAAACTCTTATCTCAAAGTGTGTGCGTCAGCTACTTGGGCAGGGACATAAAGCACTGGTTGGACAGAGAGGGTGCTGGAGATTTTAGCTTGCCCGGCTAGGCTGAGGTCTGGACCCTATAGCTGTGCCAGTGGAGAGTCTTATTGGGGCCCTTAGGAGCAGGGGAGTGACCGGCCCTGGACTGACTGTGATCTCTGTGTGCTCTTAAGGAAATTGCACTTTACTGTGTGTCTTTATCCTTTTCTCAGATATGAGATGCCCTCTCTGGTGATAGTGCTGAGGATTACGGCTCCTTGATTGCTGGGCCAGTGCACGGGTATCACAGTAAGTATTTGTGATTTGGGTTTGGGTGAAGTAGAGGTGAGGTGTGCATGTTGGTAACCCTTTCATTGTCGTATGTACTGACTGATGTGTGAGAAAGCATGGATTCAAGTTTTTTAATATAGCTGCATCTTTCACACATTGTGTTCATGTGCAGTAGGAGTAGAAGGTTGCGGATGCTGTCCACATCTCTTCAACAGTCAGTGATAATGCCATTAGCAATAGATTATTGCTTGTGTATTCATCACAACAGTCCATGGTTAGGCAGTGGCCTGACAGATGCTTAAATTTACCATGTTATTACTGTTATGGTGTCATTCTGAAATAAAACAGTACCTGACAGTGTGGGATAACATGTAGACTGAGAATGCTGCTTTGCCAGGCATGTGACACTTGCATGAACCATAATCCTGTTATTAGGCATGGTCACAATAGCATACTTACAAATGTAACAATGTACAGCTCCAGCAAAGTAAGGGTGATACTGCTACACCCTTGGGGTTCACAGCCTCACACACACTATCTGTAGTCACTCTTTACAGTGAAGATGTGGATGTCCATGCACGCACAGAAAATGTGTTCTATTTTGCAGTCATTACTTTGGCCTTGCAAGTCTGCAATGCCTGTCAAACAACCAGACAGCAAATGGATGTTTTGTGAAATGATCTGGGGACACAGTTTTGTGGTCTGGGAACATAAATGTACAGTATGATCTAAGTAGGACATGTAGGAGGGACAGAAACATTGCCCAAAGGTGGCCACTCTTCTGCAGCAGGTCTCACATCCATATCAAGCAGATCACCACCATTATGCTGTTGAAGGGCAGGCTCATGAATTGCTGTGAAACTGTTACCTAACATGGATCATTGCCACTGTGGTGCTTGCCAGAGCATCCTTGGACATCTATGTCACCTGACATTGAGCATTATATTGTGATGTAGCTGTTGTGCTCCTAATCACCATCAGGACAGTACCCGAGTAAAATATGATGAGCCTCAGAATCCAAGACATAAAACATGCAAACATCAAATGATTGGTCTGGTTGCTATTGAAGACATCTACTTGGAAAAGGTTACAGCAAGCCTACAGACCCTTGCATCATCTGGGAGAAATGTGTGGATCAACAAAAAGACTGTGTCCTGCTTCTTATTTTGAGTTTGGTGCTAAATATTTGCCTCTGGTGAGAGAAAAAGAATAAGAGCTTTGTATCCCAGCAGAGTGAGGCCATGGTGAGACCAGCAGTAGTAGTAGCCAGGCAGAAGCAATTCAGGTGACTCCCCTCTTTTCAGCTTTCTTCACAAGGTAATTGTTTATTTTCAGTAAGCACTGCTGGATTACTGTCTAACTTCAGAATAACTGCCTAAATACTCCATTCTTAACTTTACAGGGTGTACATACTAGTTTCTCCTCCAGTGTTTGGCAGTGCTCTGTACAGACTGAGACACACTGGGTGACATTTTTCTTGGAAACCATGAAGGAATTAGCTCCAGTACTGAGTTGCACAAAGGACAACCAGCATGCAGTGACAAGTACTGTCCCCACAGTTGCGGAACAGATACTCATGGCATTGAGTGACATTCTCAATACAACTGTTCAGTCAATAAAAAAGGATCTGTTGCCATGGATATGAAGTTTCCCACTGTAACCTATACCACTGATATGGGCATCCTGAGGCAATGTAGAAATCACCTCATTTTTACTGACAACCACTTAATTCTCAAACAAACTGATATGCTATGTGATAGATGTATATACACAATGTCACTGGAGGCAAAGCTCAATAAGTTAGTCAGTGGTACACACACTGCACCCATCACACAAAATTCAAAGCAGACATAAGCTGAGGCACTGATATGTAACCTTCATAAATCACCTCGTAGAGAAAGTCCAGATAAATACCCTCAGCAGCCCCATATGCACTCTGTAGAAACAACACATGCATCAACACATAAAGCTACATCTCATGGAGGACAAACCTATAAGCCCATAAAGCAAGCTGAGACACAAGCCAACATTCTAGTCATCACAGACTGGTGTCCCTCTCACCAAGCTGAGTAATGAGAAATGCATTGTCACTTGCTTATCAGGGGCTGTGATCTGCCACATTATGTAAACACTCATGTCACTGGACCACAAGTAACACAAAACTGAAGACGTCAGAGATACAAGTATATTAACAGCCTGGAATACATGCTCTCTCACACACCAGTCAGTACATATGACAATGAGCAGATTGTCACCATGCAAACCTCACCTCCCACTTCACCCAAACCCACATCACACATACCTACATATGCAGAGGTCCTCACCAGAAAAATACATAAACACCAGAGACCTCCCAAACACAAACATAGGCATGCTACAGCTAATTCATCCACTACAGAATGCAACACACAAGATAGTTCTCGCTCTACTCTCTCAGCTGTCAAGCTCTTAAGGCAAAACAGTAAAACAAATATATTACTCATATGGAATTCCATTATCAGACACACAGGTGTCCCTCTCATCAGGCTGGATAAGGAGGAGGTCACGGTCAGCTGTTTGTCAGATGACATGATCCGCCATATCACACATGCACTCACGTATCCCAAAACAGGTACCATTGTGACTCTGTCATAGAACATGTTGGTGTGAATGACTTGAGATATACCTTTCTGGACTATGTGTAGAGAGACATGACTGAAATGGGGGGCTATGTGTCTTAGGCAGGTATGCCCCTAACCTTAAGCTGCATTTTACCTTCACCTAAGATGATGCTGCAATACAAATGAAAATTTATTGACCTCAATAATTACCTCAGTTTCATGTCATTCTAAGGTGATGCAGTATCTGTCAGCTGGGATGACATGATCAGCAGACCCTAGTGCTTTGCCAGACATAGTCTTCATCAGTCACATCTGGGATTTCAGCTACTTGCCAAGGCTCTTGCCACACCCATAGTGACATTCTTAGGCAGTTTCTCAAGGACAAAATCCCAGACATAAAAACTACATATTACAACAACCTCAAGCTTATGCTGCTAAATGCTAGGTGTCTCAACATGAAACTGCATTCATTGCAAGCAGTCCTTACCTTGGAAGATTTACATATTTATGCAGTCATGGGTCATAGTGACATGGTTCATGGCTGTGGGGATCACTACAACTCTATTGGTCTACACCTCCTTCCATACATTCAGACCACAAACTGAAGGTGTGAAAATTTAAGGAGGCAGTATTTCCATAATCATTAGAGATGAATATACATCCAGACTGGTTACACAGTAGGATTCCTCGGGGATACTTCAGGTGCAATTAACTGATGGCAGACACATATTCAAGTCATTGCCAGCTACCTGACTACCTAAGTGAATCAGTACAACCACTCTGCTTATTTGGATCTACTTGAGTCTATCAATGTACATTCAAACACCCTAGCTTTGGGCAGCTTTAAATACCCATCCACTGACTGGGTAAATTACTCGTGGTGCAGCTCACTTTCCCAAAGGTTCCTCAACTTCGTTAACTCAAATGCATGGAACTGCTAGTTGACACCCCCACAAGGGGTATCAAAATCCCTAATCTGGTGCTTACCAATAGGGTGTGCCACTCTAGCACACCCACTATGAGGTCTTCCCTAGGGAGATTTGACCACAAGTCAGTCACATGTGAACTAAGTATCACATGCCCCCCAACCATCAAATAAACTAAAGCACTTCTCCAAATCACATAATTACTTTGTACAGGATGGTATGAATAGCTGTACTGCACCCTGTCCTTGGATGAAACTGGCAACTATGGGCAAGTCTACACCAGTGTATCATACAAACACCTATTAAGCTGCATTGACTTGACTGTACCTGACAGGACCAAAACAAGCTCTGCAAGGAAGAGCAAACCTGCCTGGTGGACAACTGCCATTAAGAGGCTTTACAATAAGAGGAAAAAAATAGCTGTCTAAGACTAAGATGGAGTGAGTCCTAAACTAGAAACACTCCCTACTCAGCTTAAACAAGCAAATAAGAATTCCTGTGAAGTCCTCACAAACAAACTAAGAATTCAGATTAGCTGCCTCCACAAAGGATAACCAAAAGGTGTTATTTAGTTACATCTGTCACCTAAAAGGACAGGGCTAGATCTGTTCCAAACTGGTAATTAATTAGACCATATATACTGAGCCAGTGGACATAGCTCACCTGTCAGGTGCCTGGTTCTGTGAATACCTCACCCCTCTGTCCCTGCCACATGTACCCCAAGACATACATATCACCTGTCCTCTACCTTGTATCTCTAAAGAGCAAGTCATAAACACCCTCTCTAAGGCCAAACACATAGCATCTTTGTGACCTGATAACATCCCAGGCTGTATCCTACATGGACTCCAACAGGAATTAGCAACACCATTGGGTACTCCTTTCAAATGTAGTCTAAGCACTGGCTTTGTCACAGAGGAATGGAAACTGGCCTCCATTATTCCATTGCACAAAGGTGGTGTTTCCACTGACCCCAGGAAATATAGAGCTATTATAGGTTCATAGGTTCATAGGTTAGTACTAAGCTAACTGCCCTTGCGAGACATTTTAAGCCTAGCCAATTATTCCTTGTGGGACTCAAACCCTGCACCTTGTGTTTGTAAGGCAAACACCTTAACCACTGGGCCACCCTCCTCTCTCTAAAAACAGGGAGGACATGTAGACTGCACAGAAAGCATCTCAACTGAGAATCAAACCAGGGAATCTCTTGCTGTGAGGAAACAGCTATATATTGTGCCACTGCACCACCCAGTAGCCTGACTAGCCTTATCTGCAAGGCTATGGCGTGAATCATCATGGACCTTATCAACAAAGATATAGGTAAGCTTCAAACAGCTGTCCTTGGTCAGTTTTGATTTGTCGAAGGGAAATAATCCCTGTGAAACATTGTGGACTTCTTTGAGACAGTCACCAAGGACTTGGATGAGGGGAAACCTGTGTATACAGCCTCCATGGACCTAGCCAAGGCATTTGACACTATCTCCCACTCAGGCATCATTGACAAAGTCACCCAGCTAGGTATCAACGCATATATCATTAGATGGGTCACTAACTGGCTTGCTGATAGAACCCATAGAGTGAAAATTGTGGAATCCACCTCCAACAACACACCTGTAGCCATTGTTATTCCACATGGATCTGTCCTCGCACCTCTACTGTTTGGAATGTAGTTCTCCAAAGTACAACCTAAAATTAAAGGTCTGTAACTGACAAAGTTTGCTGAGATGTTAAGATTTGCACTGGGTGTGACAAGGGTGGACAGGATCAGGAATAAGTATATTAGAGGGTCAGCCCAGGTTGGAAGGTTTGGAGACAAAGCCACAGAGGCAAGATTACGTTGGTCTGGACATGTGCTGAGCAGGGATGCTGAGTATATTGGGAAAAATATGCTAAGGATAAAGCTACCAGGTAACAGGAAAAGAGGAAGGCCTAAGATAAGGTTTATGGATGTGGTGAGACAGGACATGCTGGTGGTTGGTGTGACAGAGCAAGATGCAGAGGACAGGAAGAAATAGAAACAGATGATCCGCTGTGGTGACCTCTAACGGGAAAAGCTGAAAGAAGATGATGGTGAGTTGTGTATGTATGCAAAAAATTAGAATTGTCAGATTTCATTAAGTGACAGCTCACAGTATGTAAACGATGACTGCTTCCAGTACTGCAAATTTTATTCCAGTGTTGTATTTATCTATCTCCAGTCAGTTTTAGTTGAGCTTCCATAACCTCCTGCAACCTACTTTACTTATTTAAAGCCTTATGCACTATTTAATTCTATTTTCATTGTTCAGAATTCTATGCTGTTTCCTGTTTACACTGGGCAGAGTGAAACATTGTAATTAATTACTTTTTGATGATTTATCAATTCATATAGTTTCTGCACGTGCGGCTGGCAGTGTTAATGTTAATTGATAGAGCCCAGTCGCCCTAATGGTGAACCATGAGCTCAGTGAGAAAGTCAGTCAGAGCTGCTACTGATGTCTGGCTTGTTGGCCAGCAGTTACCTGCCCTTCTCAACTTGCTCAAATCAGCTTCCAACCAACAGTCACATTTTATGCAGACTGTTCTATGATCTTAAAACCAACAAGTTAACTCTTTCAGTGTGTTATTCAAATGCTGTTGATGAAGTTCTGCAGTTATGGCAGATAGCTAGCATACCGACAACGCAGAAGCCGAATGCAGTGGCATAACTCAAAGGTCTGTATAAGAATCATTCTAGAATCAGGAAGAATAAGAAGCAACAGTCAGATACATAGTCTCAGTTAGAAATAGATTTTAGCAATGCACTTTTCAAGATTTTTGATGTGGGGCATGCTGATGCAGAACTATTAATAAAGACTCAAGAAGACTGGGATTTTCTACAAGATCAACGTACAGACACAAAAATGATAATCTGTGGAGAGGATATTGAATTCAAAAAACGAATGGACAGAAAGGAAAAATGACTACAGGAAGAAATGAAATGCAAAGATAAAGAACAGCTGAAAGAAACAGTCAGAGAACCTGGAGAGCTGACAGAGGCAGAAGACAGTAATGAACATGAAAATGATTATGGAAATGATGCAGCAGCAAACATGTCACCACCAGAATTTAATAACTGGTAGACAGCCTGCCAAAGAAGTGAGCACAGTAGATACAGGATCACCTGAATCAGTATCCAAAAATGATGACTGGTGGATGATCCTCTTTTTGTTGCCAGCTTCAACCACACAAGAATAATGTCTAGTCAAGCTATGCACATTGTTGCACCGGTGCTACAAGCAGCTGGCATTGACATAAATAATCTGGTCATGTCCACAAGTTCAATACACAGAGCAAGGCAAGCTGCATGACAATCCATTGCTGAGAAAGTAAAGAAGCAGTTTCAACTATCAACACCCCTTGTAGCACATTTTGATGGGAAACTGTTACCTCAAGGTAATGGAGAATTTGCTGTTTACATGCCAGTTGTTGTTACAGGTTGAAATACTGAAAAACTGAGCTGATGGGACAGGCAGTGGCACAGACATTGCATAGCTGGCCAGGTGTTCCAGAATGGCTAGCCAGTTTGTGCTTTGATACTACCGGTGCCAATACTGGTGTGCACACAGGTGTCATCACAGGGATTCAGCAAACATTTGAGAAACAACTCTTCTTTTTACCATGCAGACATCACATTTTAGAAATTATTTCTACGGCAATGTTTGACATGTTCTTCCCATCTTCAGGACCACAAATAGCAGTTTTTAGAAGATTTAAAGAATACTGAAAACTTCTTGACTTGAATGCATACGCACCAGTGTTTAAGGAAATTGGAAGTAATGGGTGCCTGTTAGACTGTGAGAAACATTGGCTAGCTGAGAAGCAAAGTGAGGTTGTTGCACTACTGCGAGATAAGCTGATGTGAAACACAGCCTCATGATGACTACCTTGAATTTCTCAAGATGTCACTGCTCATCCTAGATGACAAACTACAAGGTGAAGCATTTGCTTTCAGTCCACCTGCTCCATACCATCGTGCCAGGTAGATGGCAAAAGGGATATACTGCCTTAAAATCTACTCCTTCCAGGAGCAGTTTAGATTAACTGCGCATGAAATTCAGACTTTTCGCTGAATCTGCCTCTTCACAGTGACAGTGTACCTTAAGGCTTGGTTTTCAGCTACTGACACTTGCAATTATCCACTCACGGATCATTGCCTGTTGCAGACACTGGAGTGGTTTAAAGCCATAGACAAGCAGATGGCTCAACTTGCTTTGCGAAAGTTGAAGGGACACCTTTGCTATTTGAGCAAAGTTCTCATAGCACTGTCCTTGTTCTCAGATCGAGTGTGGAATGGAGAGAAACAGCACATTATTGAACACTTGAAAAAGCCACCCAGTAAGGAAGATCTAAGAAGAGTCAATGCAAAACCTGTTTCCAGTTTCCAGGGCATGACCTTATTTAGCTTTGCAACAGAACGATTAATGAATCTGTTCACTGCTGTCAACATAAGCCCATCTTTCCTAAGAGCTGATCCTGCAGCATGGAGTGACATGCTTGACTTTATCATTGTGAAACAAACCGTTACAGCTTTTTGAGTTGTTAACGACTGTGCCAAATGAGCAATCATATTAGCAATTGACTTCTGTCAAGTGCTGACTCACAACGAGGAACAGTGAAAGCTGGTATATCAAATCATTGAACACCATTGACAAAAAGTCACAGAACCACTAAATTGACACTATAGTACTATAAATGAACTGATGTAAACTTGAGCTTACTACCTATGAAAGTTGACAATTTTTACTAGGCTTATTTTTTCCTAAACTGTTTTTGTTTGTGTTGCTCAGAAATACAAACAGACATTTCAGATGCAACATGAAACTGATATTTGCCATTTGTGTACTGATTTGTGAATATATTTCATTTCTATTGGCACAATTTGGAAAAAGATGTAAAAATCTCAGAATTAAAGTGCACTGAGCTGTCACTTAACTTATAGTTTAAGCTTTAAATTTTACATGGTTCTTTGCCCTACCAATCCTCATAAAATCAGCGGGTATGTGAACAGAAAATCAAAAAACTTTTTTTTGCATATATACATGAAACACCCTAATTCATGTACTCACTGGTGAGAGGGGTCTATATTATTTCAACAAACGCTTTAAATAGTGATCTATTTTGTGTTTGGATTTTTTTTACCGACCAGCGATCACGGTTCCGCGTGTTTGAGATTTAGGGATTTCGACTTTAATGGGTCGATTAAACAGTGGTCACTATTTTAAGCGTTCACTGAAATAATATAGACTCTGGTGAGAGACCTGGTCAGACAGGTTGACAGTAACCTTACATTTGATCATGTCTCCACAGTGGTAAAAAAGGCATTCTATATTGCTCATCTCATAGGTAAGGCCATTGCACCCAGAAGAGTAAAAGTAGTTATAACCTCTCTGTACTCTCCCCTTATCAGGCCAATAATGGAATGCAATGTCCATTTTGGTATGCACCTTTGCAAGCACCTGCAGCAATTGGAGATATCACAAAGGTTCCTCTCAAAGATAATTCAAGGTTTTCAGCATCTCTCCTATGTGGATTGTCTGAAATCACTGTCACTTTATTCTGTTTCATGCAGACTACTCAGAGGAGATCTATGCCTTGCATATAAGGTAATATGTCACCAGGTTTTATTAAAAATGCTGCATATCTGCAAATAAAATGGTACACAAGTTACTCTCTCTATACACATTAACCTGGTATGTGACAGTAATACAACATGCTGGAGGGTCCGATTTGACTCCCAGCGGTTACCACACATGTGAAATTGACTTCCACTTCATGTCAAACAGAGCACCACAGTGGTCCTCTTCAAACGCAGTTTGAACGATTGGATGTGTAACTGTAAATTCACCCTGGGGGTTCCACATGTATCCTTTTTGGACAGGGGCAATTCTTGCTGATCATGGAAATAAGGGTAGAACTTGACTTGGCTTATAAGAGCCCTAGGGCCATTAGCCTACTAAGTTCTTATGATCCCATGATATGACCCAGTCATAGTCCACGTGGGAGTACATGACCTGTGACATACCTCCCTAGA
The DNA here is from genome assembly GCF_019279795.1 of Protopterus annectens. Classification (NCBI taxonomy): domain Eukaryota; kingdom Metazoa; phylum Chordata; order Ceratodontiformes; family Protopteridae; genus Protopterus; species Protopterus annectens. Next base: position 522,106,785 of record NC_056735.1, read on the forward strand.
CTATACTATTTCAGCTCTTGGAAGATGTCTGTACTGTCACTAACACATGACTTAAAGCCACGGAGAGCACAACAATGATGCAAGGTTATTATTCCTTCCACACAGTTAAACCAGCTACTTCACAGGCAGGGACTAAAGGTGGACGTGTCTCTATGTACATCAAAACTAAAAATACCTCAAGGCTGGTTAAACAATGCACTTGAGCTGTGCCTGGCTCAGATTGCAATAGACAAAATCCAATACTAAATCCATGCATGTTGTAGGCCCTCCACTATGGCCCAGGAAACTCATGTCATGTATTTAAACTTAGTGGAAACACTAGCCATCCCATGCAATACTATATGCATGGGTGACTTGCAGTATCCCACTATTAACTGAGAATCCTATACGATACCAAACATACAGGCAAAGAGATTCTTGGATTTTGTAAACAGTAACTTCCTGGACCAGATAGCCTGTACACCAACCATGGGAACAACGATACTGAGTGTGGGCCTCGGCAATATGGCAGAATCATGCACACCCTGTAATGTATTGGCTTCCCTGGTAAGGTCCAAACACAAATGGTCTCCTTTGAAGTAGAAATAAAACATGGACCCCCATCTAAGCATGGAATATTCAGGAACTACTGTAAGGCTGATCTCCAGCTGTTAGGTGATACACTGTCCAAATCTCAATCCCCCATAAACACTGAGAACACTGCAGCTTATGCAGACATGGTCGCAGAAGCCCTGTACAAGCATGTTACTAGATGCATAGAGGCAGCCGTACCCAACAGGGAGAAGTACTGACCTATCTCATAATCAAGCCACCCTGATGGAATCACAGAGTTGATAGGCTATATAACAGAAGGAAGAAACTCATGGCAAAATATAGGAGTACAGCACACAGCAGGATAAAAGCACTCTCAAAGTAAACAAATAAATCAGAAGACAAATTAAGTCTACCACAGCCAGATCTGATGTAAATTTGGGCTCCCAGGCCAAACAGAAGCACAAAGCATACTTTAGCTATGTCCACAACCTCAAAAGTAAGACACAATTGTGTGCATATCTCATTGCAATTGGAAACATCTGTAATGAGACAGATGATATAGCAAACCTCCTGGCTTAGAAATTAGGCCCCATTACCCCTCTCTGTCCTTGAACCTTCCCTCAGGAAATACCATCAAATATAAGCACCCCTTCTATCACTTGGGATCTGTTCCTTAATGCTCTCTCTAAGACCAAGTACACTGCATCAATGGGCCCAGACAATATCCCAGCATGTCTTATATTGTAGCATGAAACATGACCTTACAGGGGCCTCTGGAATTAGTATTTTACTGTAGCCCCCAAACAGGCATCATGTTTCCTAAATTGAGAACAGCAGCAGTCATCCTTCTGGTCAAAGGTGGGCCATCTACAGACCCTGGAGACTGCAGACACAGATGTCTCAGTAGTCTGATATGTAAAGCCATGAAAAGAATTATCCTGGAAATGATAAATAGAAATGCCATACACCTACAGACACTGACCCAAACCCAGTTTGGTTTTGATAAGGACAGATCATACCTATCCTGCTTGGTGGATCCATTTGAGAAAGTAACCAAAGCAGTGGATGAGGGAAAATGATTCACTCCACCTACCATGGCCTGACAAGGCATTTGGCACTATAACCCCATCAGGCATTGTTGACATACTCAGAAGGTTAGATACAAACTAATATGTAAGACGGTGGGTAGCCAAATGGCTGACAGACAGGATCCAAGAAGTTGGCATTCGGTAGTCCACCTCTACAATGAGGTCAGTCACCAGTGAACTCGCTCACAAATCATTCCTGGACTGCTTCTTTTAGGCATTTACATTTCTGCAGTCATGGCCACTGTCAGTGGTCTATGGTTGACTAAATTTGCTAATGATTGCAAATTAGGAGCTGTCATTGAATCCCACACTGACACAAATGTTATCCAGGAGAGGCTGACACAGAAATACAGTTGTTGTCAGAGCCATGGACTAACACTAAATGCCAAGAAATGCACAGTACTATGCTTTGGGAAGTCATCCACCTCTGATATCTATTGTAGTGACAGCACACCTCCAACAGTTGAACCAGTAGTCAGAGACTTATGGACACATAGATAGTGATCTAGCCTTTGACTGTCACATGTCTGTAATATTGAGGAAGTCATTCTATGCTGAACAACCTATAAACAAAGATATGGCATGTAAATCCAAGGAAGTCATTGTTCCACTGTATTCGGCATTCATCAGACCTATCATTCAGTGCAATGACAACTTTGGTATGTAACTAACCAGGCATATCTGACAACTGTAACATCCACAGAGGTCCCTCACTAAACTACTACATGCTGTATGTAACATGTCCTATGCAGATGGCATCAAATCTCTATTCATGTATTCTGTCTCCTCCATGGTTTGGAGGGGAGGTATATGCCTACCATGCAGGGTGATGTCAGACCCCACTGTGGACTTCCTGCATATCCACAAAACAATAGCACTAGAATTACCTATTCTATGGACCTACACCTTGCCTGTTGTATAAATGGGACATGCTGGAGAGCCAAGTATGTAACCCAGAGACTACACCCTATAGGGAACAGGCTCCCCATCCATGTGAAGCAGAGTTCTGCCCTAATGTAAATCAAGTGCAAGTTGCACAATTGGATGGGGAACAGGACAATCATACCTGGTTTAGGACCAGTGTCTCTAATGGACACGGGGAAACTGTAGATGGTTCCTCTACCACACCAAGGCTTGTAGATGTTTCACCTCCCAAAACCCTGTTTACACTTATCAAGGGTATCAGACCTTGTGAGAGTTTAGGGATGCATGGATAGGCTTAAAGAAGCCCTTCTATTCATTAGCCTATTAAACACATATGAACCTATGAACCCATGAATCTATACTGGTTTACCTTTCTGATTTCATTTTTCTTCTGTGCTGACATTCAATCCTGTGTCTGATGCTGATGGGTTGATTATAGGTGTATACCCATAGGTGTGTCCTACACAATCCTGAAAGTGAAATGTAAACATTTCCATGAGACACCTGTAAGTGTGTGACTACACAGCCATTAGAACAGCATCCATCGTAATGTACACACGTTATTATGGTATACCCATTATAAATGGCAACATACAATATCTGTAAATGACCAGTTCAAGTAGCATTTCAAAAGCAACAATGGATGAAACAAATTCATATTAATGTAGATCATCACGCTGTGTATCTGACACGTAGCTTTATTTCCCTGCATCCATGAGAAAGATGATATGGATGTGGCACAGGTATCATCATTTGCACAGGGTGCTGTGTGGAGGTACAGGAAGCCTAGGCTGATCCAATAGGTTGGAAAGTGTGTGTCTGAGTCAGGAAGTGAAGCAGGCAAGCTGGACCATGGAAATGTGGCATGTGTGTCTGTAGGTGACCTGAATGTGACAGTGGTTTGTGAGTGTCTGTATGAACACAGTCATGCTCAGTGCTAGCCCTATGTGTCTGTATGTTGGACAGCTGTGAGCCATGCATGGTAGAGGTGACAGTTCATTGTCTTCACCCCCAAACATGTGAACTGGCTCTGCCAGGACTTCCACAAGTACCTCAACACCCAAGGACAGATGCTGTGCTACTACCTGAGGGTGACTGCTGTCTGCTGGGAAATGTCCTCCACAGGAATGCCCAAGACCACAACCCCATGGCCTGCCACATTTTGGTGTGGACAGCACACTCCCCTCTTTATCACTGGATGTACTGCCACTACAAGAGTGTGATTGTGTATGGCCATGTTGACTCTCAGCAGATGTAGTTGATGACCTAAATCTATGAGGCCAATGCTCAACTCCAACCAGATGTTCCATCACAGACAACCTGCTTTCCAAGACAGATAGTGTGCCATCTGTCTCAGACCAACACCTTTCCACTACATCAGTCAAATGTTCCAGGGTATCAGCAAAATGTTGGAGGCAATCACGGTGTCAAACTGTGCTGCATCCATAACCCTGAGCATTTGTTGGGAGCTCCTTTCCGAATGTGCCTGTACCTCCATGATGGCCCTATGCATACACCAAGTGACACATGATGAGACACCTGTGACAGGTGGTGGAGGAACAGGTGGCCTCCTACAAGCACCCCTATCAATCCACCTGTGTGGAACCTTGCCAACTGTTTGGCTATTGCCAGTGTCGATAGTCACTGCAGCCACAGTAGTCACATTTCCCTGTTCAATGTCCCCACTATCTGACTGTCCAATATCTGTGGCCACAGGGGACTGGCTATATGTAGGCATACTGGCTGTGTATGGTGATAATAGGGGTGCATGAGGGATATCAACTTCTGTGTCAGATTCAGCCCCTGTAAACCCCAGCTTTGCCTCAATTTGGCCACCATCATCATCAGAGTATGAAGAAACATTGACATCAGGTTGTGAAGGGGACAAAGGCCAACACTGCTGTCACTATTACAAACTTGTATAACCCCCAGCCTCATACAGTAAGAAATGAGGACATTATTTTCTAATGCAAATCTGTAATTATTTGGAAATAGAAATTCCTTAAACAAAAATCTCATGAGCAAAACATAAATGATGTACATTGTTGACATTCTGCAAAACTCTGTACAGTTGGCAGTTATGGCAATCTGTAATGTCCTGATAATACTGTCAAATCAATCACTGTAGTCACACTTACAAGGCATAGGTATGAGTCTAAACTGTGTACAGTCAGAAAATATTTGTACAGTTGGTAATCATGCAGATGGTATATCAATCCAGTCAGCAGGCCTGGGATGACACTTTAGCGAATACATTAAACTAAATTGACAACTCTGACAAAACAGGTTTGTGCTTACTAGCAGCAGGAGCACAGCTGCTTCCAGTTTCTGATGGTCCTGAAAAATATGAGATAGAAGTAATGTAAACAACACCACATGTTACAGTATATCAGGGATAATAAATCTAAATATCTTACATTTACAGTAGCTGCTATGTTAACCGGTATGGGTCACAATCTGAGCTTAAAACTGTAGCTACTCCCCTCCATAAAATGCCTGACACCCACGTAAAACTATGTACACCCTGACATGCTGAATGCTACAGTATTCCAATGCTGATCCAACTAAGCATACCTGGGTGCTCCTCTTGACTAGAAATGGTGGCACCCACAACTACGGCATATTGAGTGGTGGATGCCTAGGAGCTGTCCTGTGTTGCAAGGTTCACCTGGAATTCCTCTGTGGCTGACAGAGGTTATTCTGCTGCATTCCCACCACCAGTGGCCTAACAATCCTGGCCATATCCACTGCATGCCTGCATGCTTAGTGAATCATATTCATGGCATGTTACACCTGCTCATAATTGTGATTCTGGTGTCCCATGGCATTAATATTATGCACCAGTTTATCCCCAAAAGCTGCAGTCTCTTGCTTATTTGCCCTGCCTCTGGATAGCAGGACTTGGTAGTGCTGTTGCAAGGCCTCATTGATGAGGTCGTTTTCTGCTTCAATGAAAGATGACCGAAATCTTGCATGCATGATATCTCCTGAAATACAAATAAATGAGAACATATGTCAGGATCACATATGTGGCAGTACAGTATGTAGAGATACAGCAATAAAGGAAGGCTATTAATATTCCCTGCTTGATTACACATCTCATATTCAACAGTGTGCCAGACATATAAAGGTTGTGGACGAATCTAGGATAGTAGCAATAGTGACCTACTTCTGTTTGTGCCATGACAGATGCTCATGCACACACACCCAACACAGGAGTCCATTGTAATGTGCCCCATAGCAGGAAACCCCCATAACATATGTATAAACAACAGTGCCAACTAAATAACAGTGTGCTTTTACAACTGCTAGCAAAAGAAGTATCCAGACCTGTGTAGTTAACATACAGCATTATACCCTTTTATACTCCACATCCTCTGCAGGTGTAACACAGCTGGAGATCAATGGCATGTCATCAGTACAGTTCTAAGAAAGGCTTACTGATGTAATCCCCATTCCTCTTAAGTATATTCAAACATATGCATCATGTTGGAAATAAAAGGTTACATACATGATGGAGTACAATAATCCTCTGTTGAAAGATACAGCTGTATGAATACTGTGCCAAAAATGAGTTAGCCATACAAACTAACTCTCATACACAGTGGTTCCCCTAGCTAGGAGTTTGCCTTTTTAAGATGGTTCTCATCAGCAGGTGATTGCCTCTGAATCAATCAATGATTCAGTAATGCTACATGCAGCATACACAGCTGATCTGCAGTATAATCAGCCAATTCCATGCAACTACTTAACAATAGATAAGGCCTCAATGTAGATTCCATCCCCTTTCTCATATTTTGGGGTATAAATTACTGGGATGAAAATACTATGTCAGCACAGAGAGAATGTTTGTAGCAACTACATTTTACATACAGATTTGTGTGCTACAGGCAGAAACTGCTGCTGCAGGCAATATGCATAGTCAGAGAGGCTGCAGAATGTGCAGGATAACAACACTTAAGAGTAACGGTGGGACCTGTGGCAGCCTTAGTGTACAGCTAGAGCCTGATTGAGAGCACCCATCCCACTGAAAATTAAGGTATTTTTTTTAAGATAAGTATGTTAGCCAAAGTTATCATTAACAGAGTAGAAGACATCATACATGGTGTGTCCTAAAACAAGGTAGGGGGTAAATTAACCATTATGACAACCAGTTGGATAACTGCCAAGTCACTTTTTATGTCATGGTAGTCATTTAGAACATGTGTGCTGACAACCCTTGCTTCTAGCACACCCTTTATATACATATATTACTTGTGCAGTTGTGGTTGCCTGTAATATTACTAGCAAATCATTGTGGGCTGCAGTCTGATATTACTAGGCTTCATTTGAATTACATACTTCAAAATCCTCTGGGAATTCATACTGATGCATGGTCTGACATTCTATGCACTTTCTAGTGTTGTAATAAGAATAGTTAAGATGTGGTTATATCTGTAGGCCTTTGACTTCCATTATTTAGAAGCAGACATTCCATCTGTACTACTTTGGATGGATAAATAGGTGATGAGACAGTCACACATATCAGAGTTTACACTGGTCATGTGCACATGCATGCATTTTAAATGCTACACACAGCTGTAGTTGAACCCAGGACCATGTGGACCAAACATTTATATTTTCAAAGCATTTAACAGACTGAGCTACAGAGTCATTGCTATAACAGTTATATTTTTACATTTTGTAATATAATTACACACTTACCTCCTGTTGCATATCTAACATCTATTATTATGTGTACGGCTTTATAGTGATGTATTTCTCCACCAGAGTCAAAGTTAAACTCCTATTTTTCCATTAATCTTTTAGTAGATTTGTGTGATGCAGCACAATGCACAGCATCGCTTAAACACTCTTAATGACAAGAAAATGAGAATTATTATGTTATGCTTAAAAGACCTGTATTAATTAACTGGCTCTGTGGCTTGGCAGGTTTGATGCACTGACCTTCAGAAGCAATGGTACTGGGTTCAAAATAGGCGCAGGCATAATTTTTGAATGTGGTTACTATGTTTTCAAATACACAGATCAATATATTTCCATTTAGCATAGCTTAGCGATGCTGGCCACAAAATAATAACATAGTGAAAGGCAGGTAGGTGTGTGCTGGGAGGGTGTAGGAAGGAACCATAGTACCCATTTCTTCAATGGCAGCAACTGTGCACTTTAACAGTTTTTTAGCTGAATTTGGACTGTCACCCCCAGAGAGAGGGGTGATGACAACATAAGTGCATTGTCAGGCCAATTGGACCAAATTAAATGTCTCCAGTGGGCACATGTGGAAATGGAGAACTATGTATGAGACTATATATATATATATATATATATATATATATATATATATATATATATATATATATGTATATATATATATATATATATATATATATATATTTATTTTAGGAGGGCAGGTGCCCTTTTTTTTTTTTTTTTTGTTAAGGAGAGAGTGGAATTTTGGGGAAGGGACATAGGTATGTATGGGCAAGCTAAGTTTTGGAAGGTGAGGAAGCTTTTTCAGACAGACAAAACAGCACACAAGGTTGGTGTGTGACACAAGAAGGGGATGAACACTTTGGTCGGGGAGGGTGTTGTGGAATCCCAGTCCCATGAACATCTGACATGGTAGAGGTGTGACTCAAGTCCTCACCCATAGGATTGGCAGCACTGCACCTTTACTGCTCCTGTGGAGGCAGTGGTCAACGTTGTTTCCTGGGGTGAGACAGCCCCAATAGAATGGACAGCATGGTCTCCATCCAGCATAGGTGTGCACCAACATTTGGTGCACAAGCCATTGCCCCATGCCTGGCAGTTGGTGTTAGGTGATGAAAGCACCCCCTCCATGTCCACACCGAGAGGGGAGACCACCCACAGTCTATGGGGTGGAACTACGCAATGGAGCAGGTGGTGCAGGGGCAGCAGAGGGGGCACCACCAGCCTGCGGCACAGACATGTTGGGCCCCGTTGCCTCAGACAGGGGAGCCAAGGTTGGTGGATCACCAGGAATGGGTCTATCTTGTCTCACTGTGGTAAATGAAATATAAGCATAAGGAAAAATAAACATAACCAAAATAAATGTAAGTAATGATATAAGAGAAAATAATAATGAGAAATGGAAACAGAGTGAAAATTATATAATGAGGAACACAACAATAATGTAAATGAAAGGTTTTTAACAGCAAAGCAAAATTAAATTATACATAAGACCAACATAAGAGGTAATTACAAATATGATAATATCAAATGGCAATAAATAGATATAATAAAATAAGGAAGAAAAGGGGTGGGGTGAGAGAAAAAAGAACGTTAGTAACTTCACAGATAATATAACTACACAGAATACAACTGCATACTTCTAGGTATGTTAGATTTCACTTGTGAGAACACTGACTGCTTATATTATATATGTGACATTCCACATAAATACCTTTCAACCTCTTAGCCTGGGACATTATGGGCCAAGCCATTCATAATGGTGGTACAAAGGCACAATGGCAGGGAACAATCTTAAATAGTGTGCTCATACAATAGTAGCAAGGTGTTCTGATAACAGATTTTCATTAAATTGCATATGAAGAGATGTCATATATTTGCAAATCAGAGGACCAGACATATGGGGTAATATTTATTACATTCTGCAAAAATCATGACAGTTGAGAGGCATGTTTAGTACACTGATTACACTTGACAGGTGGACATTTCTCAGTTGGCTGGTGTGGGATTAGAACTCGCAAGCAGTGACTACAGGAATGCTGAATGTTTTATTTTAAAAAATAAATTATCAGACCACCATCTCCTTTTAAACTTTTATTGATTCTTGTTGTATCAAATCTTGCATTTACACACATGCATAGCTGTGTATGATTTCTGTTACCTTACACATTTATCCTATTCATTTATTGACTGCAACCTATAGCATATATCAGACAAATGAGCAGAATACAACATTGACTCTTAATCTGGGTATTGCACAGCATTTATTTCTGACTTACTAAAACAATATTGTCTACTGCATACACTATATGTAAGATGTCTGGTGTCAGATTAAAAACCATAAGCAGTGACTACAGGAATACTGAACATTTTTTTGAAAACATTAAATTATTAGAACAAGATCTCCTTTTATACTTTATTGATTTATGTTGCTTCAAATCTTGGTTTACACACATGCCTAGCTGTGTAGGAATTATGTTAACTTACATGTTTACCCTATTCATTTATTCACTGCAGCCTACAGCATATGTCAGACAAAATAAACAGAATACAACATTGACTCTTAATCTGGGTATTTCACATTTATTTATGACATATGTTGAGACATTATTGACTGCTGTACATTTATCAGTTGGCTGGTGTCAGTATTAGAACTCAACTTGCTTCAAATCTGGCATTTACACACATGGATAGCTATCTAGGACTTCTGCTAACTTTCACATTCACCTTATTCATTTATTGAGTGCAATCTACAGCATATTTCAGACAATGAGCAGACCACAACATTGACTCATAATCTTGGTACACCACAACATTAACTGATGGTTGGAAGCTATACTACACAGTAGTGCATGCTTGCTTTTGCTTTTTTTTTTACTAGATATGCACTGACATATTAATAAAAATATATGATGTCCCAAGTATTTAATACATGACTGTTAAGACTGCAATATCTGTATTTACTTTATTTTATTATTAAGTTATGCATTAATTAATTACTTTATTGATTTTCTTTCATACCACGTGCTTCCCTCATTCTGGTCAATTGCCTCGCATGGTACTGGACATGGCAAGCCCTCTCAGCTGCAGCTGTGGTAAGAGAAGGAAACCATTATGCATACCAGTTTTGCACAGAGTCAGCTTGTATATTTATAAATTACTGGAAAACATACTTACATATCTTTGGGATCTGCCTATTTCTTGCCTCTTGGATCCAGGTGTCCAAGGTTCCCCTCTTCCTATGATACAGGTCATCATAGTGGCGACAACACTGCTCACCAGTGCTGTGGATACCAGTCACACTGGTTAGGTCTCTACCCAAACTATCCCAGGCCTTAGACTTACACTCTGAGCCCTGGCAGTTGCCCTGCAAAAGCCAGGGTCTGTGGGATTGTACCAGGAGTCCAGTAAAACCCCTGGACTCTTGGATACCCCACCTCTGTGCCCTAAAGTTCACACCTTCCCCTACAACAGCAACCATACCCACAGTCAAGGTCAGGCTCCAAGGAATAATGTGAAATTCCCACCTACTGACCTTTAAATAGGCTGCATTCCCACCCTTGCACATCATACTGTAACTTTCAAAAATGCACCATGTCACTTAGCATTGCGCAAACTCACACAAACCATGTTTAAGCAAAGCTTAGCAGCACACAAATTGGAAAAGACTATTAGCATCGCACATCTTTTCTAAATGCCATTAGAATCACAAAGTTTTTCTAAATGTAACAATTATTTAATTTAAAGTCAAACAATGTTTCAGTCACCTGACACAGTCTCACAGCACTATATGTAAAAAGCATTACTGCCTAGGACTCAAACCCAGGACCTACTACACTACAGATCATGATTCAACCTATCTAGCCACTGAAATAGTGAAGGGAACTTTGATATCTTCAGATATACTGTGAAAGTACCTGCAAGCATAGTTCAGCTTCACTTTGTGGGTTTGTGCATTGCTAAGCACTGCAGAACTACACAATTGAATACATTCAGTTTCTATTTTTAGCTGTCTAACAAATGTCTAATGCTTAAGTATGCTGTGCTATGCTTAGATATATAATGTGGAGCATCACACAAACAAGCCCATGTAAAAAAAATTTAAATTGAATGCATCTGGTTTATATTTTTAGATGTCTAGTGGATATGTGATGAATATGTGCGCAAAGCTAAGCATAGCTAAGCAACATACCGTATCATGCAAACAAGAAGATGAATGTAAAATAAACAATAAAAATCCAATCTAATGAAATAAAATGTCCTGTATTCATTTCAGTCAATGTTACTGGGCCAAATGGAATGTGGCTGTGCCATCAGTCTTACACAGATTTAATAACTGTGTTGCTTTGACCTCTCTTAGGCGTGCACCATAATTAATATGTATGGCGTGCTGCTGAAGGAGAACTGTAGCTATTTACATATATACATTCCATGTAGGCTCTATACAGAGCCTTTATTGAATCCTGGGGTATTTTATTTAATTGTAAGAACTACCATTATTGAAATATAGTATATGTACATGCAAAGTCTCTTAATCCCTGGTAACAGTGTGCATACACATGTTATGCATTTATATTTTTTTAAAACATTGCATTTGAAGTTAAACACTGACCTCAGTTTATTGAAAGGCATGGTAGTCAAATGCTAAGTTTAATTTTGTAAGTACCTGAAACCTCTAGTCTGAGTCACGGAAGGTCAAGGTCAGATGTGCCAAATACACTGTCTCCTTAAGACAGATAGGTGAATGTGAATGTGAACTCAATGAGGGGCTCATGTGAGCTGGATGCTGCCTTGCTGCAATGACATGACCTACTTGAAGTAGGTGATACTCTAGGCACTGACCTCACAATGCTATGGGACTGGTCATCAAATGAGAGGTTCTACTATGTGTAAATGAATGCTGAGGAGTTCTGCATGGAATTTCTTATGTTAATCACCCCTTACTATTTCTGTTACCATTTTAAGAAGCACTTGCAGAGCAGATGTGGATGCTTGGTGTGCCACTATTTGATGGATCAATGTGATCATGGCATTATCCCTATCCTCAACAATTTCTATGCAGTTCTGGTAATGTTTTTGTCAACATTTCAAGACTCTGACCCTTTTTAGCTGACTCTCAGTGACAATACACTGAGCCTTAACAATGTAATGATACATTTTCAGCTAACAGTCCAAGCTTTACATGTTTCCTGAGGCAGCTGGGACATATGCCTGCACCTTACACTCCTTTGTAAAGATGTCACAGTGGACATTGTTACATCTTCATTTTTCAAATCATTCAGAAGGTGTTCCTTTGGGTCTGGATGCTCTGGTGTGAGGTGCATGGGTTTTCTCCCTATACAACAAGTATTGTGATGTCACAATGTACTTCCTGCAGAGCTATTAACATGTCGTGGGGTGTGAGATTCTGCCATTAAACTTGACAAATGCGTGCCACTTTCCTCAGGCTGATTGACAATATAACTATATTGCCAATAGCAGCCACAATTCTGCAACTGATATCTTTTAAATTTACTGTTATAGCATAACTGCTCATTTCTGCCTCTGAACCTGAAAAGAATTAAATGATTATATCTGTAAAATTAGGAATGGAGGACACTTACCATGCACACTCTGTTCAATGTCATTATTTTCAGAAGTGGAAACTACACCTGTTGATAGGTATTGTGACATGTTACATGTAATCATTTCAGTTATGCAATCATTTCTATAAGTAGATTTGTTAAATTACACAGCAGTAGCATTGTTACCTCACAGCCAGAGGTTCTCTCGTTTGATAAATGGGCGTGCCTTCATTGAAGGTTGATCATCGAGCTGGCACCTTGGTGTTTCATAAAAATCTACTGCCAATCATTAGCAGACCGGAGTTCCGCTATGGTGACCCCTTACCAGGAAAAAGCCGAAAAGAAAAACAAACACACATGGTCTAGTGTTGAACTATTATGCTGAATTGGATCTACATCATGTCCACTTTTTCTAGTGTGCCAGCTTGTAAACAGCATATGTGCAAAGCAGTAGCTATCAAATGTCTGTTAAGAGATGTATGCAGTAGGTAGAAAAGTAGAAGTCAAATAGTCCTGTTACAAAGGAATATAAGCTAAGGAAACCAAGACAACATATTATAAATTTTGCTGCTGAAAAGCAAACTCAGCAAGGCTTACATGGTTAAATAAGTATAACATAAAGCATTTTTAGGGAGAATCCAAGCCCTTTAAACTTAATGTGTGTGTGTGTGTTGGGGGAGGGGGTATGCATCTACACTCTCCAGATTAAATGATCTACCTCTAGGGTCACACTTAAACTGGAGAAAGCCAATCAATGCATGTGAGTTCAGTACCTCTCAGAAAGAAAATTGCATGTTCCCATTATATTTCCCTTTTTGTTGACCTTTGCTTTCTAAACACTGATTAAAGAATTATTGGCAACAGTATTAATTATCTGTTATGTTGTCCTCACATACATACATACATACACATATATATATATATATATATATATATATATATATATATATATATATATATATATATATATATCAACAAACCCTCGAGAGTGATCCTGTGATCAGCACATTTCATGGTATAAAAAGCATGTGTAAAGGCTGATATGTAGGCGGTTGACCAGACTACAGAAACAATTACTAACTGTTGGGTCACAGTTTTTCCTTTAATTGCACACTATGTCTCAGTGTTTTCATCATTATCATCTCTGCTTGCTTGTAACAAAAGTATCGTGAGTAGCAGCAACCACAGCAGGGATGAGCTCATCAAAGTTCACCAGCAAAAATGTTCTGAATTTTTGGGTTTGAAAAATCCTTACATGATACACATCTTCATTAAAGGCCGAAGGAAAAGGCTGCAGAGTAGACATATTCTCATCCACTGCAAGAAAAGCTTTAGTTATTAGTAATACTTGAAATACTGTGAAAGTCCTTTGACTGGGAAACTGAACAACATGCAGTCTTAGATACATGGCAATAGGCTTCATCACACTGGATCAAAACTTGCAGAACTTTTAATTACTGCTGCTTGTTAAGTCTGTGGTGATTTTAGCCATTAAATGAAGAACAGAAAATTCTTGTGGCGAATTCAGAGATATTGCATCTACTTCAAGGTATGAGGCAGAAAGTAGGAGGTGAATTTCTTATACAATATAATGTAATAAATGCCTTGGCAGTAGAAAATGGTTCTTTAATATGATTTATTCATTGCATCATGATCTCAACATACTGACAACAACAAATATTCTATTTTTCTGACAGCTTAGAAACTAGATACCTGTTTAACTCTACTTCTAACTTACTTAGAAAATGCAAATAGTTGAATTAAGACCGATAAAAAAGAAGTCCATATTAACAGAAAAGCATGCAATTGTGCTATTACTAAAATGGCAGAAAGAATGTTAATTGGAAGACTTTGCTGGTCACTATAATTGTTATATAATTTACTCTCTCTCTCTCTCTCTCTATATATATATATATATATATATATATATATATATATATATATATGCATATATATTATATGGTTTACTATGCAAATGTAGAATGGCACTTACGTGAATGGACGAATGCATCTTTTCCAGTTTCCATAATGTCATTCTGAAAATGTTCGAATGCACATTAGCAAATGGTAGTGTACACTCATTAATGTGCATTCGTCATTCTGATAACAGATCACACTACAGTGGGTATTGGTAAATTTACCCTTTTTCTCACTGTAGCACGATCTCAGCGTTGCAATATATAATTATGTAATTTGCAGGGGGGTGTGGGGGGTGCAGGGGGGCTTGAGCCCCTGCAAAACTATTAACACTTGTGCTGTAGATGTACAATTCATACAGCAGCTTCAGCCAAATGCCTGAGGGTCTGACATCACCTCCTGACATTCTGAATTTGTTCAAATGTGGATGTCGTGATGATGATTTCCAACATTCTGTTAAAGCGACATTGCCAAATTTGGAATGTCAGTTCAATCAAGTAAGCAGATTTTTTTTTTTTTGATTTTCAACTTTTTGGTAGTAAACCATACTATAAGAATATGTATCTATATAGATAGATAGATAGATAGATAGATATAGACACACACACACACACACACACACACACACACACACACACACACACACACACACACACACACACACACACACACACACACATGCATACATAGAGAGAAGGAGAAAGAGAGAGGATGTTAAAGTATTCTTTAATTGTATCAAAACCATACAAAACAGCAGGACATAGCCTGTATTCTCTCATACCATAGCTAAACTATGGAATGCTCTACCAACAACAATTACTATGTTAGATTCCCATAAAGCTTTCATATCCTCTGTAAAAAGCCATTACGTTAATAACCCATGTGTTTATGTGTCCTTAATACCAACCCCCCATAAAAGCTCCTTATTTTTATTTTTATTTTTTTTCTGTAATGAAATCTGCTGTGTTTTGTATCGCTATACCCTAGACAACTGTCTTTTTTATGTTTTGCACACACACACACACACACACACACACACACACACACACACACACACACACACACACACACACACACACATATATATATATATATATATATATATAAATAATTATTTCTCGGCTTCAAACCCTTGCATTATAATGGAAACAGATTCTGTCTATTTATCTCTGTAACTTTGCTTGTATACATTTTTTGGAGCTTTTCTCCCCAGGCCTCCACTGAAAATGGTTTTCTGACCTAGTGGACTTTCCCAGTCAACAAATGTCAATAAATAAATAATCATACTTCTAAGGATCTGGTTTCTTAATTGGAAGATATCTTAGGTTCATAGGTTCATAAGGTGGTACTAGGCTATTGGCCCTAGGGCCTATGCAAGCCTTGCCATAACAATTCCCTGGCTATTTCTTCCCACAATATTTACTTCTCTGGACCCCTGTCTAGCAGGACGACTGACATGATCCCCGGGGTGAATTTCCTATCTCCCATCCAATCATCAAGGTTCCTTTTGAAGAGGGCCAGTGAGGCGCTCTGCTTGACATGTATGGGCAGTCTATTCCAGAGTATGGGGAGTCTCTGGGTCAGGAACCTATCCCTACAGCATGTTTTGTTAATTGGGATGACAAGGTTTAAATCCCTGGAGCGTGTGACTCTGATGGATTGGGATTTCTTTTAAGTGGAGCACGTCCAACAGCTCAGGGTTTAACATGGCCTTGTATGTTAAGCAGAGATGGCCTCTGAGTAGACAATATGCCACAGAGTATAGCTGGAGTTTTTTTAGACCGTCAGCATATGGCATCTGTTTTAGGCCTGTGATTCTTTTAGTGAGGTATTTCTGTGGCCATTCCATCTGTTGCAGATGTCTTGTGAGGTACATACCAAATGGGGCATTATGCTCTATAATGGGTCTAATGAGGGATGAGTACAGTGGGACAATGACCTCCTTTTTTCCTGGATGAAAATCCCTTAGTGATGAGGTGTGCCACATAGAAGGATTTCCTGACTGTTGTGGCGATGTGGTTATCGAAAGTGAGACCACTGTCCACCTGTGTCCCTAAGTTTCTCATCACACTTTCAATGTTTAGTGTCCTGCCACCTATGTGGTAAATCATGGGTACATGTTTTTTTCCAAAGGGGATAACTATACATTTCTTGGCATTAAGCTTGAGCCCATGGCTCTGGCACCAGGCATCTGTTTCTTTAAGGCCCTTTTGTAGAATATCCACATCATTCGGGGATTCAATAATGACTCCCGGTTTGCAGTCATCTACAAACTTTGTTAGCCAGAGTCCCTTAGTGTTGGCCTGTACTTCACTGAAGTAGATGCCAAACAAGAGTGGTCCCAGGACTGAACCCTGAGGTACTCCACATGTCACTTGTCTGGAGCTGGATTTGGAGTCAGCTACTTTTACAGTCTGGGTTCTGTCAGTAAGCCAGTTGGCAACCCATCGAGTGACGTAGGGATTTATGCCCAGCTTAGTAAGTTTATCTATGATTCCAGAGTGGGGAATGGTGTTGAAGGCCTTGGCAAGGTCCAGATAGGCTGTGTGGACCACCTTACCCTCATTCCACAGCTCTGGTGACTGATTTGAAGAAGTCAATCAGATTCAGGAGACAAGATCGGCCCTTCACAAACCCAAACTGGGTGGGGTCCAGTGTTTGAAGGTTGCCAATGTCTTTGTTTACAAGTTCCATGATAATGAGTTCCATGCCCTTGCGGATCAGGCTTGTTAGACTGATGGGATGGTAGTTCCCGGGATCCAAGGCGGATCCTCCCTTGTGGAGCAGGATAACTGTAGCTGTGTGCCACTCAGTGGGCACGAAGCCTGAGGTGAGGCTATGATTAAACATGACACTTAGGTGAGGTGCCAGTTCATTTTGTAGTTCATATAGTACACAGCCTGGGATGACATCTGGTCCCATGGATGCTGTATTCTTAGCTTTGGAGAGTGCAGTTTCTACCTGTGTGGCCGTGATTACTGGAATTTGGCAATCTTTTGGTATTGAGATGGGCCCTTTAGGTGGTGAGAGGGGGGTGAAGTTGGCACTAAATTGATCTGCCAGGATATTGGCAATATCCTTGGGATCAGTATATTTAATGCTATTCTGTTGTAGCTCAGAGCAGATCTGAGCATTGCCATTTAGATTCTTGACATAACTATAGAATGCCTTGTGGTTGTCTTTGGAATCTTTGGCAATTTTATTTTCATAACTAGCTTTTGAGGATTTTATGAGGGATCTCAGCTTCTTACTGAGGCTGGTGAGGGAGTTTTTTGCATCCTGGGATTTTCCTCTTTTCTGCAATAGTTTCTTCCTTCTGTTGAATAGTTTGTTTATAGCAGGGGACCACCAGATTGGCTTCCTTTTTTTGGAGAAGAGCATCTTGGTTCTATTTGGGATGGCACGATTCATGCACGAGTGGATGTGCTCATACTGTGCCTTAGTGTAGGATTCTGCAGTTGAACTTCCAGATCCTGTCTGCTTGGGAGTCGTGAAGTTTGTCACTTCTGACTTCAGTAGCATGAAGATGGCTTTGGAGAAGTTTTTTAAGGAGGTTTCCTTACTGAGGGATGGGGGTGGGATGTGGATGTCAAGGGTGATTTGCTTATGGTCAGACCTGACCAATGAGGGAGTGACCACTGGTGTGGAGCATCTATCTTCCATGTTAGTAATGACCAGGTCTAGGATATTGGAGCCCCTGGTGGGACAATGGATTAGTTGATCCAGGGCGTTGGAATTTATGAATTCCAAGAACCGTTGGGAAATGGAGTTGGTACCTGAGTAGTTTTCCCAGTTAATGGCAGGGTAGTTGAAATCACCCAGTATTATGGTGTTTGGTTGTATCTTAATATTTTCCAGTATGTTTAGAAAAGTGTAGTGAGAATCGTGGGGTGTGGTGGGGGATCTGTAGCAAGCTACAATTTGGATTGCAGTCTTACCTAGTGTTAGTTGCACCTGGAGAATTTCAGATGCATTGTGTTGGGCAACTAACCTGGAGGTGTGAATATCCTTGGTGAATATGGACACTCCTCCACCTTTAGTGTTTCAGTCTTGATTTTGTGGCCAAAAAGTGTGGTAAGAATAGTAGCCTGGTATTGCAGGGGTGGTCTCTGGAGCCTTGAACCAGGTCTCAGTTACTGTACAGATATTGATGTTCTCCATTTTTAGGAGTGCCTCGAGAGAGTGCATTTTGAGGTTTAGACTTCTAGCATTGAGTAGCATTACCTTCAGATTTTGCATGTTTGTATCTGTTACGGTGGTGTTTTTATCCTTTGAACCTTGCCTAAAAAAGGCACTATAGGGGTGGAAAGAGCTTTAGCCAGTAACCTGAATCCCTGGGGTGACAGGTGCAGACCATCTCTGGCAAAGCATTGTCTATGGAATTGTTACACAGTATGGAAAGCAGCGAAGAACCAGGAAATGTAATTTGCTTATTATATAGCTTGGTAACCTTCGTTATGACCAAAACAGAGTTTTTCATATAGGATGTTATAGACCTATTAAATGGTTTTATTGGTGGATTTCCTAATACTGAATAGAAATATTGTTACCACATTTTGGAAGATGAATTTCATGCTTCCGTAGTACAAGCTAGGCTTAAATAGACTATCAGTTGCCCAACAAGAAAAAAAAAAACATTGTTGGTGTCATTCCCTGTGACACTGTAGGTTTTTGTTTCCACTGTGATTCTGTTTGTTGTCTAACTCTAATTTTGTCCATATTGCTATAAAATGAAATCATTAAATAAAGAGTTAAATAAATAGAATTATAAATGACACACTGCAATTTAGCTATAAAATATTTGGCATAAAAAAGTAACTTTGAATTTTGTTCAGTCATTTCCTTTACCATATACACTTTAATGACATTCAGCTTAGGTGCAATTTTTTTACACTGTGTTATTTGAATTATGAACTAGATCAGTTACAAGAATCTCACATAAAGATGACAGTATTAAATGTAATAATTACACATAAATAAAAATGTTACAAGAGCAACTATAATAAAATATTGCAAAGCCATATAACATTAATAAAAAGATGTGTAAATCTGCTAGGAAACAACTGATGGATGAAACTTGGGAGCCATCTCTAACCTAAGAGAAATGTAAGATGAAACAGATACAAAAGAAATATGTGTGTTAAAGAATATCAGTAAATTGAAACCAGACAGACTGCCTATATGAGTGTTTATTTATTTTAATGAATGGGGAGGTGCAAAGTAATTCTTTGCTATCCAGTGGTGGCTAGTGGATTTTTTGTTATATGAAGAAGACGTATTGAGTCAGTGTTCAAAGGTTGTGAAAGAAATGTTACTTGGAGTAAATTCACAAATGCTTGCAATTGTTTGATGTTATTTATGCCCACTAAGTAGCTTTCATACAAGTCACGCAGTGGCGGATCTAGAACAGCTATGAATGGGAGAGCTACCGCTGTCTAAAAACAGAGATCAGCAGTTATGCAGTACTAGACAGTCTCAGATCTTGGTACACTTATTCCTCATTTTCTTTTCAAGTTCGGTATATTTAGAAATATACATATGAAGCTATGAGCACTGACCTGAAGAAAGTGAATACATTTTATACCAACATTAAAGGCAAAGTGGTGCTGCGGTAGCGTTGTCGCCTCACAGTAAGATGCTGTCCGGTTCAATTCTCAGCAAGAACGTCTTCTGCGTGGAGACATGCGTGAATAGGCATACCTTCATTGAAGGTTGTGCATCAGGGCTGGTAACTCGGCACGTAAAAATCAACTACCAATCATTAGCGGACCGGAGTTCTGCTGTGTTGACCCCTAACCAGCAAAAGCCGAAAGACACAAACAAATTAAAGGCAAAGCAGAATTTATAACACTAGGTATTCAATTTAGACAAAACTTATTTCTTATTTTGCTTACCGCCTAACCCCCCTCCCCCAGTCTGCTCTCACCATCTGGATGACATCATCCTATATTTCCATATCTTGGCTTAGTCTTCAGCATTTCCTTCAATTCTTTCAGCATACTAACTGGCCAATACTTCACTAAAATAAATTGATTAAGCCAGGGGTCTGGCTAGCTGCTAGCCCCCTAAAGATATGGGGTTCTAGATTCTCTAAGATGCATTTTAGACATGTTTTTTAATCTTTTAATCCAATGAAGGCCTGAATAAACGTCTTGACTAGGGAAAGAAATAAATTGTGTAGAATGGTTAAGGTTAAGATAATATTTCCCAATAAAATAAAAAGACAAATGTTTATGATACAGAGGTCATATCTAGATATAGTGTTTGCCTTCCTAACCTCCCCAAAATAGTCACCTTCTATGAACCACTTTGGTGTGAGATCAGGATGAAAGTGAAAGAACAAACAGCTATACTCATACATTTTACACTGTTGCTAGTATTCATATAAACAGCATGTCTGCTAATCCCTGACACCAAAGAATCACCATCTGTATACTTCTATATTTCTCCTACATGGTGTACATTGCTTATAGATAAGCTACAGTTATTTTCTGTGCAAGCCTCTGAATTCTGACACTGAGAAAAATTAAGGAAAAAAAAATGGCCACGCTGTCTCCACCCCCCACCTAACTAGTAACATACCCTTCTGAATACAAACCTGGGCACGGCTAGTTTTAGACCGAGGCCTAGTGAAGAGGTTGAGTCACCCATTGTAAGTCTGTGTCAAAAATCCACTTACACACCTGGGAGTATGGAGGTTGCCAAACAACAGGAAACACAGAGTCTAGATGCTCTGTGATGTATTTTTGTTTTATTTTTAAAAGATAATTCACTCACTGACTCTCTTATGAGCCCAATCTGACTCCTACAGTGACCCTATGAACAACCATCGATATCCATAGAGTTTACAAGGCAAACAGGGAAACAGAAGTATATTGCCAGGTCTTTCTTTCATATTACACATCCATGCACTCACATGTATGGGTAATTTATAGTTCACAATCGAAGTTATTGCTTTTTTTTTAAGTGTTGCAGAAAGCAGAACATCCTGAGAACATCCACACAGGAACACTGAGGAAATGCAGACTCTACACAGAAGACATGCCAGTGAAAAACCAAACTCCAGATCCTCTTGCTGTGATGTGGCAACATTACCCATTGTACCAATGTGCCTTTCTGAAAGATAATTAATGTTTATTATTTGTACTGTCATCCTGTAGAATTCTGCGTGTGCCCACAACACATACACATGCAGCTAGTTACTCACACTACATGTTTATTTATATGCAAATTGGAACAACACCAATTCACGCATGGCATATCTTTGGGGAGCTGGTAGAACCCAGAGCACCTTAGTAAAACCCACACAGTGACAGAAAAGACATGCAGACTGCACACAGAAGCCACAAACAAAGACTCAGAGAATCAAGCAATGTGACATCGCAGCATTAATCACTTCACTACTGTGACAATGCTCAGTTACTTTCACATAAATACTGCCAAAAAATAACAATTACATTAATATATTTTTGCTTCACAGAAACAATAATAGCAGCTTATATTCCAGCATGCTTAACTCAAATATTAGAGCCAATCATTACATCCTCAGACAGCCCCCATACCCATTGACTACCCACAGTATCTGATTTGACCCTGCTAGGATAAAAAAAAGTAGTGGTTACATTAATTTAAAGAATGGACAAACTGTACATTAGCATGCTGATTGGAGAATGAACATTCTCCAGCAGAGTAGTAATGTACAAGTAATGCCCACTGTAAAATGAGTCCGCTGTTCATGGCAGCATATCAAGCTGCTGTAGAGCTTTGACTGAAAAAAATACTTTACCCTAGCTACAGAGCTCTTTTGCTGTTTAGTGAGTGTAAATAAAATAAGCAGAAAAAAAAGTGTGTGTGGGTGTGTGTGTGTGTGTGTGTGTGTGTGTGTGTGTGTGTGTTTATGTTTCTGTCTGTGTGGGTAAGTGAATGTGTGTATGAAAGCAGAGCAGACTGTGTGTGAGAGAGAGAGAGAGAGCAGTCTTGTGTGAGTGAATGCATGTATGAAAGCAGAGGAGACTATGTGTGAGAGATCAAGAAAGAGTGACAGCGATCTTGTGTGAATGAATGCATGTATGAGAGCAGGGGACACTGGGTGTCTGTTTTTGTGTGTGTGTGTGTATGTAAGACAGATTGAAAGAGCATGAGAGTAATCTTGTGTGAGTGAATGCATGTATGAAAGTAGAGGAGACTGCGTGTGTGGTACTGCGAGACAGAGAGAGAGAGAGCGGTCCTGTGTGCATAGCTCTCAACTGTCCAAATTTTCACAGAATGTCCAAAGTTTTGCTTTATATTTTTTGTCTTTTCCTCATAATATTTGGTTCTATATTAGAACATCGAAAACTGCAAGTATCAAAAAACCTAAAGGTTGAAAATGCCAGCCCTCCACACCCCCAGCTGAATACATATACCAACTCCGAGATCACACTACAGTGAGGAAAGGGCAAATATTCCAATCTTCACTGTACTGTGATCTCACAAAAAGCTTATCAAGGTCCAGCATTTTCAGTCTTTAGGCCATTGGACATTTACAGTTTTTGATGTAGTAATAGGAACCCTAAAACTTGTGACTTTATGAAGTGTTGTGGCAAATCTGTGAGATGTGACTTCATTAAATAATGACATGCATTTCAGTTTCAGCTTTATATCTTTTAGAAAATGCATTGTAACCTTTTATTATAGCACCTTTCTATGTTTGTAAGAGCAATATATAAAATTTGTCAGTATTTTTGGGGCTTTGTGCCACCATTATTTTTGGTTTTGTCCAGATTTCTTGTGCTAAGAGGTTGAGAGTTGTGCTTGTGTGAGTGAATGCCAGTAAGAAACCTGAGGAGACTGTTGGTGTATACATATGTGTGTGTGAAAGCAGAAGAGACTGTGTATGAATGAGAGAGAATGGGCTCTCTGTAACATTGTTGCATTCTGCTTACTTATTTATTTTTTTAAGTAACTAGATTGTTTTTCATACAAAATCCTTCTTCCAACACCATTAACATATGCTACAGAAAGTTTGAAAGATTATGCGGAGGAACTATTTTACATCAAAAATATATAAAAAAATAACATAATACTTTTTAAAAAAGTAAGTAAAACACAACAATTTTACAGAGAGCCCATTCTCAAAGTACAATAATGCCCTCCAGGGTGTGTGTATTAATTTGTAATTAAAGCCCTTACAGGTGTATAGAGGCTCTATGCCTTCAATGTTGGCCTCATATCACCCTGGGTGGGCATTAATTACACATTAATGCACACCCTGGAGGGCATTATTGCTTATGTATTTTTGTTTCACATGAATGGTAGTCCCAGATTGATTAAACCAAATAATCATTAGTCGTGAAAAGCCAAAACCAAATCAAGGCCAATTATTTTATCAGCACACAGCCCCCTTATATCAGAGAATAAGTTGTGGACAGTAATAAAGAGATGAAGGATTTATCGGGGGGGGGTCAAGGGTTAAGTGGTAGAAGTTGACCTTTGAATAGCACAAGGTGGTTTAGGATTACTTGATTTGAAGGACTATTTCAGAGCTATACATATAAGGCTTATACATATAACACAAGCATAAAACTATAATTCAAAGTGAAAAGGGATGGTGATGAAGCTGGGAGACCTTCAAGAAATAAGGAGAAAGTGGGAATTTTGGACACAGATCCTGAAGGAGAATAACAACAGACACACATAATATTATATTCATAAAGTAACACAAAGTATTCTGAGAACTAGGCCAACTGGAGAATGGAAAAAGATTTTGTTGATAGAGATGACTCAATTAGGGGTACAGAGAATAGACAAAAGGGGGCTGGAACTTCCTGAAAAAATGGCAAATTAAACAAGAAAGGAATGGGGAATCCTAAGTGAAAAACTTAAGTAGAGATTTTATTTGGCTTTATAACAGAATCTGCTGTTAAAAAATAGAGCATTTAGCAGGGTATATGAAATATTGCATGATAATTACTGGAATCAATAAGAGAAGGTTAGAAAAGACTGGGAAGGGAGATTGAATATGCAGTTCACAAGGAAACAATGGGAGGACATATGTGAGGCACCCAAATATGCAACAAAGTCTAGAAGATTGAGGATTTTTGGTTGAAAGTGTTTATATAGGTATTTGTATGCCTCAAGCAGACTCTGAAGACTTTTTCCTCAAGCTGATGGCAAGTATTGGAGCTGTAATTGGAAGAGAGAGGTTACTGGGTTTTTGGGAGTGTAATGATTTGGCAGACATCAAAAATTCCATAGAGTACTCTGTCAGAAATATTGGGTGAGAAAATCAGTGCAACTACAGATTTTTTTTCAGGGTCTGAATTGCATAGATATAATAAGGCCTTGTTAAGTTTCATTCTTGTGGCTGTCAAAAGAGCAATCACATCAATATGGAAATCAATGTCTAAACCATCTGTATTAGAAGTACTGAGTATTGTAGCAGAGACAAAAGAACTGGAAGTGGGCTCTTTAGAAAGCGGTAGGAGCAAATTGCATAGAAAAAAAATTAAATTGTGGGATCATTACATACAGAATAATGTTATGGAGGAGGAGTGAGGTTTAAGGGAAGACAGGAATTTATCAATTTTAATAACTTTTGTGTTGGACTGATGATAATCATACAAAAGAATAAATGCAATGTATAATGTTTGCACCTGAGAATATGTTAATATGGTTTGTTTTCTTTTATATTAATGTATGCATTAACGTATGCTTACCTATATCTTAAGTGATATTTCAATAAAGATATTTCAATAAAGATGCTAAAAAAAGCAAAACAGCCCCCATAACCATTTACTACTCAACAGTATCTGGTTTAACCCTGCCAGGAAAAAAATGTGTGGTTACATAATATATTTTTACTTCACCATAGTAGTAGTCACAGCTTGTATTCCAGTTTGTTTCACTCAAATACACAATAGTCTTACAAATACAACAGCAAAGACAATTATTTCATTCACAGACATCCCCCATACCCATTACCTGACCAATAATGTATTTGATTTGACCTGTCCAGGATAAAAATAAATACATAAATGTTATCACATCATGTATTTTTGTTTCTGTCTTACTTCACCCAAATGGACATTAGTCTTGCAAAGTTAGAATTACAAAAGTAAGCAGCCCATCGTTGTATCCACATATACCCCCTATATATCCAGAAACTACCCATACTATCTGTTTTGACCCTGCCAAGATAAAAAAAAAATGAAATAATGGTTGCTTTAATGTACTTTTGTTTAACAGAAACAGTAGCAACAGTTACAATTCCACCTTGCTTCACCAAAATACACATTAGGCCTGCAACACCAGAACTGCAATTTTATCAACAGACAGTCCCCATACACACTGCTCACTCACAACATCTGGAATGATTATGTCAGAATAAAAAAGTTTATGATTATATTAATGCATTTTTTATTTCACAGAAACAGTACAAGTTGTACTTCCAGTATCTCTCATCCAGTACACATTAGTCCTCCAAAGCCAGAATTATAACAGCAAACATAAGGGCTAATCATTTCATCCATAGACACCCCCCATACGCAGTACCTTCCCACATAGCTCTCAGGATCGACCTTTGGTCAACTGGTCCCTTAGGTAAAAGGGCTCCACAGCACCCTCCCCACACTGATTGGTGCCCCCATCCTGGCATACCTACACTATCCAGATTACTGGAATAGTGTCCCTGCTAGAGCGGCACCCTAGGCAGTTGCCTAGTTGGCCTATGCTTAAGGCTGGCTATGATAGCTTTCAACTGTCCCTGATTTTTTGAACTTCCCTGAGGATTACCAGCCATAATGCAAGATATTAGAGTTTTATACTTTTTACTTCTTCCTTGTTGTTAGAAGAATCTGTGTTGATGCAAAACCTGCTGTTCTCTAAAATGTCTAAGTAAGTTAAAGTAAATTTAAAAAAATCCCCTTGATTTTGGAACTTTGTCCTCATGGTTTATAGATGTACAGTAGGCTAATGACCTAACCCTAGCTATATTTCTCAAATATATCTGCCAACTTTTGGTACCCTAAGGTTATTTAAAGGAATATATTAAGGCTTGGATGGGCAAGCATTTGCAAGATGCCTCTGTCTGTTTGAGGGATAAGTGCCAAATAAATGGAAAGAAACATGGCGTAAACAAATATAAACATCATAACCTAAAATAAGAATACACACATCTAGAGTTGTGATGGTAACTAACAATGCTGAATTTTCACTCCTTCAATATGTTAAGCAGGTTAACCTTGTAGGCATCAATATCTTGTTAATGCAATCAAGGAGCACAAGAGTTAACATCATTTGCAGATGGAGTGAAGCTATGAAACAAAGAGCTTAAACTTGTTACTATGTCACAACCTTAAACTCTGTGGTATACTGACACACATAAGATTAACACAAGTAATAAATGCTTGAGGAACACAGCACAGTACACAAGAGTAACTCAGTAAATTAGAAGACCCAGTGAGGCTGTCAGTCACTTCAGTATTAACTGCCTCAACAGACCTGCTTCTAGTATTCCCAGAATGCACTTAGAGAAATGTACACATCGGTGGAAGTTTTTTTCTGACAACTCAAATTTCTATTCCTACTACTTAACAGAAGACAACTTGAACAAGTCAAAGATCAAACAAAACCCCCAAAATACTAACATAACGCACATAATTGCACTAAAATGTGTGATATACATTTAACAAGATTTGAACTCCATTACTCTAAAACATCTTAATATATATATTTTTTTATTTATGGTATGTATTAACTGATGAATGTATAAACAGTTAACTATTTGAAAAACAAAATACTTTAAAATGATGTCTTATAAAGCTACTTCATTAAGACAACTAAATAAAAATAATTAAAAAAAACTGTTGGAGAAATCTTAGCTACTTATACAACAAATCAAATGAGTATTACATTCCTATTTCAAAATAAATTGAAATTCAGTTGATACAATGCATTTTTTGCATTTGTAAACAAATGTATTAGGATTTTAAAATTAGGATGATCTTAAGCTCTTTAGTAAAAATGTGCATATCTTTTCTCAGGTCAGTTGGTGTGATCTTTACAATCTCAGTTAAGGTTTGCCTCATGACTAAGAGAGTGCCAACATTTAATTATACTCTAATCTCCCAAATCAACCATCTTTGAAATGAAGGTTATTTTTTGATCGAGTCTTGAGCAAAGATGGCAAGAAGTATGTGCTTCCCCCAATACCTGCTTCGATCCTGCCAGCATTAAGGAAAATAATAAAAACTTACCTCATGCAATCCGCAATGTGGAAACTCACAAAATGACTTACCTCGTCTTTTTCTGACCTTAGATCTCTCACAAATGTTTTACATACATTGCAGCTTTATTTGGTATTATAGTTTGGCCCTCAACCAGAGCCAGATCATGGTGAAATGGGACTCTATGCAGATTAACAAAATGCGACCTCCCCCAGAGCAGCCATTCCTGAGAAATCCTTTACCCATCCCCACTCCCTACCCTGGAGCAGCTCCCTCCTCAGCCATTCCAGTGTTATATTATTTGGCTATTTCTCCCCAGTTACTATACACACTGTTCAAACCTATCAATGAGCATACAGTTTTCTTATTTACTTCTACAGTGATTAGAGATATTGAAATAGAATAGCACAAACACTGACAGGCAATTGCTAAGAAACAATACAGTCTCACAATGAAAACAGACTTAGCCCTTGAAGCTCACATTCATTGAAATGATATTAAAACCCACATTCAAAGAAAATGCATCTAGCCAGTGGAGAATTAAGTTTAGCTTTGGGCTGTTTGCAAACCATAGGCTCCTAGGACACATGTTTGGGGCCATACATATACGTATGTGTTCTTTGATTCACCTTCCTGATTGTATTAAATTATATTCCTTGTATAATACAGCCACCACTTGTTAGAATGTGTTTTAAAATTTGTAGTTACAAAATCTTATTGACACTATCAGTTTTTTACTGCCATGAGAATACAGACTTGAAAGCACAACTGATGCCTTGTAATAGATTCATGTTTTCTTTGAGAAAGAAAAAAAAATGACATGGCTCCACTGAAGACTGCATTGTTATGCTACACATATTCATTTGAACTGTTGACAGGGTATGCATTGCATATGGTACAAGACTGCAGTGCTTGTTCTGAGTCATTGCTATTTGACTGCATATTATATATTTAGATTTTGTCAACTTTGAGCACAAAGCCCTTGATATAATATGTTTCGTCTTTAAAAGAAAAATAAGGCTGAATTTCTATCCTAACTGATGTTATTTTTCATAATAACCTTTCATGGTAACATCTTTGAGTAAATGCATTTCTAATGCAGTTTCTGTAAATGTTTGAAATTGTTGGTTTTCATCTATTACTGGTAACTGCAGTATCACCCAAATAATTCATAATTCGTTTAACAATTTATTGGGCTTGCATAAAAACACAGAATAACTAACTCCATTAAAATCCACATTTTAAACATTGAATCTTTCAATAACCTTTCATGGTAACATATTTGAGTAAATGCATTTCTAATGCAGTTTCTGTAAATGTTTGAAATTGTTGGTTTTCATCTATTACTGGTAATTGCAGTATCACCCAAAGAATTCATAATTCTTTTAACAATTTATTGGGCTTGCATAAAAACACAGAATAACTAACTCTGTTAAAATCCACATTTTAAAAATTAATTAAATAAGCAAAAAATGTTAGCATCCTGCAGAGAGCACTTTTATTGTCTAAGAAACTGCTCAATCAGATTGTTGAAAAAAAAACATTTTTAACTTAAATAACCTTGAAAAGGGACAACATAACAGCAAAGTGAAATGCAATAGGAACTACAAATTTGCATGAACTCAGGAGCCTTATAAGAATGTATTTGCTTATTATTAGACAGAAAAGGAGCTAGAAGCATGCATTTGTAAATAGCCTTGTAAAAAGTATATAGCTTGCAGCAATAAATACTAAAAAATGAACTATTATCAAACAAAATAAAATCAGTATAAATTGATGAAGAGAGATTCTATGGAATTATACCATAATAAATCTGTGTGAGGGATAATGCATAAGTAGTCTGTCTTATAACATACACTTGAATTTAACTGTCATTTTTAAGCTGGGAGGCTTTGAAGAATTCTATAACATTTGGCAGAAATACATGAGGAAGGATGTGTTTTGGATTTATGTGAATGCTTGCATTTTTCATGCTGAACTTCTTTTTCATGAGCTAGATTTATTTTTTACATGTTGTATAAGGTACACAATGGCATTTTTGATTGTGGTGGTAGACGTTTTTATTAAATTTATTTCTTTCTGACCTTGATAGGCTAGTAACTAATGCTGATGCAAGACCCACAAAATTCAGCACTGCTAATAATATATTAAAGTCCTCTGCTTAAGAGAACTGAATAAGAAGTATCTAATACTTGAAGTGGTGTTTGCTGTTGGTTTTAGTCTTACTGTTCATTGATGGTTTACTTTTTTAATATTTATTAACTAGGTAAGTGAACTGGTCCAAAGATTCTTTTTATCCATGACCCAGACCACAAAGGCACAAATAACATAACATTTATAACAACAGTTTACATTGCATCTGTTATAAACTACTGAGACAACAAATAACACAAAATACAGCCCAAGTTGACATTTCCCATACAATAAAATGTGTGAAAGTCAGACATGGTGGTCCTGATTTGAATAGTTCATGGTTAAATTATCTGCGTCTGAAAGTTAAAACCATTATGCCTGCAGTTGCATTCACATTAGATGTTCAGAATGCATTCAATACCATGTTGGGATAATTTTTTTTTAGAATGTGTTTACATGTATTGGGATTTTTAACAGTTTTATTCGTAAGTGTCAACTTCTCTGCGCTTTCTCAATGGCTAGAGAGGTTAAAAACTGCATAGTAACTCAAATTGTTTCACTAAATGTAAAAATACATCAGGAGTGTTTGTTACCCCTTGTGTTTTGCTTGGTTGTATAATCCATATACCATACCTTAGAGAGCATGCATATTATACTGGAAGTACATGATGCCCAGAATTTGACTTCTACATAGTTCACAAAGAAATTAAGTTTGCAAGGCAAACCAAGTTGTCTCTGTAACTAACCTGGGGCCAGACTTATAAAGACTACCACATAGTGTACATTATGTATAGACTTACCCCATGATTCAATAAAGTCCATGTAGGGTCTGCACATGGCCATGATTCTCCCTTGCCAGCACACCATGCATATTCATTGTGTTGCATGCCTAAGGGAGGTCAGAACAACATGGATATTGAATCCAGTAAGACTGACTGCACACTCACATACCTTTCAGGGCATTAACCTGGACTAAAAGTGTACAAGACATTTTATTTCACTAAGTTGGATTTATTTACATTGTTTTTACATTTATGTGACTGTATGTGCAATCTAAAAATAGAAACCAGATGCATTCAATTTGTATTTTTTTTATTTTTATGTGCTTCTTTGTGTGATACACCATGTTATTTTGCTATGTTTAGTTCTGTGTACCCATGCATTAGACATAAGCTAGACAGTTAAAAATAGAAGCCAGATGCATTTAATTGGCATTGACCTGTGGTGCTTAGCAACATGCTTACAGGCACCTTTGCAGTATATCTGAAGATATATGAGTTCTTTTCACTGTCCCAATGGCTAGATAGGTTGAGTCATGACCTACAGTGTAGTAGGTCCAGGGTCTGAGTCATGGGCATTAATACCTTTTACATATACTGCTGTGAAACTGTGTCAGATGACTGAAACATTGGTTGACTTTAAATTAAATAATTGTTACATTTAGGAAAGGTGCACAATGCTAAACATTGCTTAAACATGTTCAACGGTATTTTTATGTTTGGCACTGCTAAACTTCGCTTAAACATGGGTTGCAGAAGTTTGCACGATACCTTCTATCTCTAAAGTGCTGGTCATAAATGCCCTGTCTAAGGCCAAAAAGACAGCATCTATCTGACCTGATAACATCCAAAGCTGTGTCCTACATGGGCTCCAACATTAATTAGCAACACTAATGGGTATGCTTTTCAATCATAGTATAAGCACTGGCTTTGTACCAGCTTAGTGGAAAACAGCCACCATTATTTCCATGCAGAAAGGTGGTGCATCCACTGATCTGGGGAACTACAGACCTATTAGCCTGACTAGCCTTATCTGCAAGGCCATGGAGTGAAACATTATGAATCTTATCAACAAAGATATAGGCAATCTCAAAACACTTGACCTTACTCAGTTTGTATTTGTCAAAGGGAGATCATGCCTGTTTAACCTGGTGCACTTCATCAAGACAGTTGCAATGTCCATGGATAAGGGGAAATCTGTGCATACAGGCTGCCTGGACTTAGCCAAGAAGTTTGACACTATCCCCCACTAAGGCATCATTGATAAACTCAGCCAACTATGCATCAACTGTTATATTGTTAGATGGATCACTAACTGTCTCACTGATGGAACTCATATAGTCAAAATAGGGGAATCCACCTCCAAAAGCAGACCTATAACCAGTGATGTTCCACAGGGCTCAGTCCTGGGACCTGTACGGTTTGGAATCTATTTCTCTGATGTAGAAGCAAAAAACTAAAGGTCTGTGGCTGACAAAGTTTGCTGATGACTGCAAACTGTGAATGGTCATACAATCTCCAATTGATGTCATCATCCTACAAGACGGTCTTACACAAACAGATGATTGGTGCCAAGGTCATGGTCTTAAACTCAATGCAAAAAAATGTATTATCATTAATTTCAGTAAAGGTTCCTGCTACCAACCACATCAATAGCAACACCATGAGTATGCACTCAGTGGTGAGAAACCTTTGCACACTGGTAGACAGCTACCTTACCTTTGACCACCATGTTGCCACAGTGGTAAGAAGGACATTATATCTTGCTTCTCTCATATGTAAGTGATTTATCTCCAGAAAATAAGTAGTTATAACCTCCATGTACTCTTCCCTTATCAGTTCAATAATTGAGCGGAACCTCCCTTTTGGTATGTACCTTTCCAAGCACCTGCAGCAATGGGAGAAACCACAAAGGTTTCACAAAAGGAAAATTCAAGATCTTTACCATCTGTCTTGTGGGGATCATCTGAAATAATTGTCACTTTATACTGTCTCAAACAGAATACTCAGAGGTGACCTATTTTTTGCATACAAGGCAATCTCTGAGCCTGTTTAAATGGAAATGCTGCCGATCCATAACTCAAATGGTGCATGGGTTCCTCGCTCTAAATACCTTAACCTGGTATGTGACATTAATAACATCTGCTTGAGTGACAGATTTGTCTCACACAGATTACCACCACTTTGGAACTGACTCCCACTTCATGTCAAACAGAGCAGATCATTGGCCCTCTTCAAAAGCAATCTGGACTATTGGACGGGTGACCATAAATTCATCCCAGCGGTTCCACCCATGTCCCTCTTGGACGGGGGCAATAGGTTCTGACTGTAGAAAAAAGGGTAAGAACTTGGCTAGGCTTGTAACGGCCCAAGGGCTACTAGCCTAGTAACTTCATATGATCCTATGGTCCCATAGTCTGATGTAAAATGCTCAGGCTAACATCCACACACACATTAAGTAAGTTGCAGTGAGAACAGTACCATTGCCTATCTACATTTGCAGAATTCTTCATACCACAACATTCAGTGGTTTACTTGCTCTGAGAAAAGACCCCCTACCTATCTAAACTTACAGCTTACAGAATGCACAACATATCACACACACCACTGCTGAAGTCTATCATTAATGGCTTTAGGTGATTTAATAGTAGATGACATTAGCAGGCATTGTGGATGCAAGAGTTTGGAGGCCTGCATTACCTGCAAGATCCAAAACAGTGCAAAACCATGCCAGCTTGGGATTCACACACACATACACACCAAGTGGGCAGGAGTGAGATTAGAATGTCTACCTAACTAGTGTTACAGGCTCCATAGCAAAGTACTTAATGCACCTTCCACTGCTCAAATATGACATTAACTTGGCTTTAAGTAATGTTATATTAGATGACATCAGCAGGCCTTGTGGAGGACCATAATTTAGAGGTCTGCATCACCTGTAAGGCCCCAAACAGTGCAAAACATGGACTGAGATTAGAACACCTACCTAACTACTTTTACAGACTCCCTAACTCAGTAGTTAACATACACACACCACTGCTCAAGTCTGACATTAACTTGGTTTTAGGTAATGTTATAATAGATGAGATCAGCAGGCCTTCACCCCATGCTAGTCTGGATGTTAGTGTGGGATTCACACTTGTGCTTTAGGGAGAAATACACAGGCACACACACACACACACACACACACACACACACGAGCTAAAGTGAGATTAAAACCCCTACCTATCTAGTCTTACACACTACAGATCACAGTACTTAACACACATGCCATGGCTCCAGTCTGACATCAATATGCCTTTAGTTAATTTTATTGTAGATGACATCAGCAGGCTTTGTGGCGATCAAGAGTTTGGAGGCCTGCATCAACTGCAAGGCCCAAAAAGTGCACACCCATACCAGTTTGCAAGTCTGTGTGAGACTCACACTTGCTCTTTGGGGAAATGCACACACATATACACCAAGTGGGTTGGATTGAGATTATAACTCTTACCTACCTAGCCTTATACAGTACAGATCACAGTACTAACGCACGTGCCATGGCTCAAGTCTGCTTTGTAAATGACTGCAGGTGAACTAATCTTAGAGGACATAATCAAGCCCTGTGTTAAACAGCTTTGGAGGCCTGCAGAGTCACATTGCTTCTTACTGTCATCTGCATCTATTAGCTTAGCAGTCAGATAACTGTTTTGTAGTTTAGTTATGTGACAAAGTACCTGTTTTGGGCATATATGTCTGTTTCCATTAGGATGGGCATGCCTGTGGCGAAAATCAGTTTGCCTTTCAATGAGTGATCACACAACATTACACATTACAGAACTTGTTCAGTTGCTGATATATGTGTGGTGAAATCCAGCAGACACAGGGGGCTGTAGTGAATGTGGGTGTTGTTGCTGGTGTAGATGCAAACGTATGACTTCACAATACATGGAAATATTCATATAGTGTGCCATACATTTACAAGGTTTCAACCACTCATAGTGTGCCATACATTTACAAGGTTTCCACCACTCTACATTGTCCAGATGTTTGCAGCAAGTATACAGGTTTGACTCATATTTATGTATGTTTCACACTAAATTGTGGTTTGCTGTCAAATGTGGCATCATTTGCACATGACGTGAAAGAATACTACCACAAACCTGAACTTCAGATGTCCCAATAATCCTCCAAATGCAACAGATGCTATTATATGTACTTCCACATTTTGTAAGTGCATTATATAATGTTGAGCCCTTACTTTTGGTCCTTTGTCTAACATTATATGTATGTGTCATAGTGCACCTTTACTCTCCATGATCTGGGTATGTAGGGCAATACAGGCATGCACACACACACACACACACACACACACACACACACACACACACACACATATATTTTTACATCCCCATATTTTAGTGTACACTACTGACATGGACAAGGAGTGTACACAGATGTACTACATCTTGTTGGATAACTCCACTTGGCTAATTTGCATGAAATTCATCTACTTAAGCCACAATTTGCATTTCACAGAAGTTTCCCTGTTTGCACGTGCTTCTGAGCTGCTAAATGGGGATTACTGAATCTAAAACTGTTTGCACCCATGTGCGCATTGTGGAGCAATGCACACACTGTAAAAAAAATTAATGTTATCTTTACTAAATTCCTCCATTAGTGTAAACTTTCTGAGTGAGCTGCGGTGGTGGTGCTGCAGTATCGTTGTCGCCTCACAGTTAGACGATGCCCGTTCGATTCTCAGTTAGAGCGTCTTCTGTGTGGCGACATGCGTGAATGGGCATTCCTTCATAGCAGGTTGTGCGTTAGGCCCAGCAAGCCAGCACGTAAAACTCTACTGCCAATCATTAGCGGACCGGAGTTCTACTGTGGCGACCCCTAACAGGGAAAAGCCGAAAGACACAAACAAGTGTAAACTTTCTGAGTGAATAGACAGCACAAGCATTGTGCTAAGGCTTTTCTTGAATTCAGAAAGTGTACTCACAGCGTACACATAGTGTACACTTTATGGTAACCTTTTTGAATTCAGTCTTTGTCTCTAAGTGTTCCGGCAGTTGTCTTGGGAATTTCTCTGTTTTGGTCTGTGGGTTCTCACTGTCTTTTACATGAAACTGTCCAGCAAATCTTACTTCCAGCAAGTTTTCATCATTACCACACTGCATTGTTATGTTGGTGATGTTCTTTTGGTTGTTTAATTTTGATGGTTACATCCCTGTTTGTTGGAATTAGTTATATTTTTTGTTTATCTTTATTGTGTGATTGCCAAATCTGTCCTAGTCCACTGTTTCACCAGTTATGCAAGTTTTGTGGTAATTATTATTAGTTTGTTAGATACGGTGTGCTTAGTGATTTGTGAGTTGGTCATCTATGATTACTCCATGGAGCTTTGTGTGGGTTTCTGGAGCTATTAAGGTTATTGATTGAGGAGATAGAGAAAGATGATTTAAGATGAGAGTGGGATTTTGGGA
Source organism: Protopterus annectens (assembly GCF_019279795.1). Taxonomy (NCBI): domain Eukaryota; kingdom Metazoa; phylum Chordata; order Ceratodontiformes; family Protopteridae; genus Protopterus; species Protopterus annectens. The sequence continues at coordinate 522,143,107 of NC_056735.1, forward strand.
GAAAGAGTAAGAGTTTTGCTTTTTGAGGGTTGAGTATGAGCTGATGCTTTGTTAGCCAGGTTCCAGTGAGGTTAAATGATGTTTATGTGAGGGTTAGTATTTCAGTTGGGTTATCAGATATAGATATAATAGTAGAGTCATCAACGTACTGTATGAGGGGTGACTGGGGACAGGGTTTGTGGAGTTCTTTGGTAAAGATGTTAAAAAGGAGGGGTCCAAGGATGGATCCCTGTGGGACAGCTGTTTTGATGGGGAGGTCAAGAGGATAAAGATTTATTTTCTGCATTAGCAGCACTGAGTTAATGAGTTAATGTCGGTCAAAGAAAAGTAAGGCAAAATCATGGAATAATTTGTTATTTTATATTTCTTCATTTTATGGCTGTTTTCATCGAGAGGGATCCTTCAGAGGCTTGGACACTGTAGAGCTACTTTGTAATTACAAAGGAAGTACATTCTTTTGGGAGGAGGGTCTTAGCTTGGCTCTGGCATGTGCAGACATTTAGGAAACTTAGGGTCATCAATAGTAAATTGAAACTGGAAAATAGAATGCTGATTCTTGGCTGGGTGTCATGATTGACAGGCCCAAGTGTGTGACATGCAACAATGACAAACAAGCAGACTCCAAGGTTAATGCCTGTTGAACCTTTCAACATAAATAAATGCTCATGACCATTATGCAGGTTTGTGCATTCCTGCTCTCAGTCATGGTGGTAGTGGGGGGGGAGGCACCCAGAAAACCCAATGTAGGCCAAAGAATGGTTCTAAATCAGGTAAACACATTGACATATCTGACATTGAAAGTAAAAAATATTCCCATAAGTGCAGATGAAAGAAGTACCCATTTTTGAGGTATTCGTGGATCCAGCTACTTGCACACTTCCAGGGAAACAGTTTCAGGAGTCAATCACATATAAAACATGCTATTAGAACCCAGTTTTTGAAAAACTATCCTGAACATCAAGCCACTTCTGAATTGGTCAAAGTTTCAAAGATGATTTTCTATCAAATAAAATGCTGACCCATGGTCTTCTAGCCTGTAAGAATTTAAAGTCTGTACTAGGAAAGGAAGTTGCCTAAAATACACTTTTAGACAAGGAGACCAGTGAAGGGAGAGTGGTGAGTTTCTTTGCTTCTTCCCCCTTTTGAGTCATTTAAAGTCTCTCCTCAGTAAGATTAGTTGTCAAAACAACAGAAGGCAAATTATTTTCTTTTCCACAAAGGGCATAAGGTAATGAATGTATAAGCAGAAGGCATTTTAGAGTTCAGTACTTGTCTTTGGATGATGTTATATATATTATTCTTTAATTCAATAATCCCTGGCTAGCTAATCAAGATGTGGGATTACATTTTCAATTGCTTCCTATCAGACATTAAGAATAACATATTTTCTGAATGTGTTTTGAAGGTAGTCATTATTTTAACATGTCTATGATTGTAGGCTGTGTTGGGCCTGTACTACCTTTGGAAAATATAGCACTGGTTTACAGTGGAGCTGGGAATAAAGAGCTACCAAACAGTGAGTGGTAAATTATCTAGATGATGTTATGTTTATGCAGGAAGGGGAGCATGAACCTCAAGAAGGTATCACCATATTCACTGAGCTTTGTCAGCGGTCGGGGTCCCTATGGCTTGGGTTTGGAGTTGGATGTCATTTTTTCCTGTTTTTTTTCCTGTTTTAGAATACCTCAAGATGAGCTGTATTACTTGAGTTCAGATATCAGATCTTTCTTGGCAGCGAAGAAAGTGTAGGGCAATACAGTTAATGCAATTTGTGGCTTATTAAATTTTGCATGCAGGGCAGTAGCTCTTGCTAGAATTTTTTTCTAGATCTATATCTAATCTACAGGAAGGCTGCCAGAAATGCCACAAAGTCTGGGTTAAAGGATAGCGGTCCATTTTTGTAATAGACTTCCATGTGCAGGATGGCTGGGTCTCCAGTTACTCCAGACAGTTGTTTACTGCTGTTACTGTGGGTCTTAGCATTGTCACCCACTTTAAGGGAACATGGATTTCTGCACCTTGTGCTATATGGATGCCTGTCAGGAAGAAAGATATTACATTTCTTGATTGCAGGTCAATTTGGATAGTCAGGTTTTATCTGGAAAGATGTATGCAACAAAAAAAATGTATTTTTTGTCCAACAACCAGGTAGTAGTGCAAATGCTTTTCAAAATGTTTTCCAGGTCCTCATGGGTTCAGTCTTTGTTAAGACTACAGATTCTTCATAGATTTCACATTTGTTTATCTTTTGCTGCCAAAGACATTCCAGGGGTTTGCCCTGTCCTGTTGACAGTCTTTCAACCAATAAGTTTTGGTAGCTGGTCCTGAGATAGCGAGTTTGACAACGTATATTCCATCATGCCTGTGGATAATTGGAGATGGACAGCCCACATGGTTTGGCAAAATTCTTGGGCTAGTAACACAAAGAGGATGCATGTAACCACTTTTAGGTTCTTTAATAGTTTTTAACAAAACCTACCAAAGGTAGAGAGAGAGAGAGAGAGAGAATGTGGTCACTCACTTTGTTAGTTTGCAGCTTTGCATCACAATGGGTTAAGGGAGAAGATTCCAGAACTGCAAAAGCAGTAACTCTCATTCTTTTGGCAAAGGTGTCCATTCTTAAAAATTTTAACAAATATCGGCTTGTGAGAAGATTATTAAAAGGATGGAACAGAGTCAAGGGATCAACCGAGTCATGCTGCCCCATTGTTAAACCTTTGAGAGAAACTATTTTATGTGCACACAGCAAAGGAGAATTACCACACATACACCTTGTGGGCCACCCTTTTCATGTGATTGTAAGTAGGGGTTTTTCACTGATAAATTGTTATGGTCTTTAAGATGGTTCCATGTTTTTGTTATACAAAAATGCAGTTTAATTATGGATTCACAGATAGAAAACTTGCCAAAGTGGTTGGGATCAACAGGTTATTTCTGAAAGATGCCCCAAAAGATTAACATGCCCCTTTGACAATGTGAGGTATTGCCATCTGTACCAGAGAGAATAGGGTATTGCATTTGTAATTTTTACAAGCATAGTTAGCTGGAGTTTTGTAAACAATTTTCTGTCATTTGACTGACATACTGACTTGTACAGATGCTTGTATTAAAAATGTATCGACAGTGTTATTATAACTGATTAAATGTTTTATGTTTAAACAAATAATTCTATAATTTTTAAATACTGCAAAAGATCTTAGAAAAGTTCTGAGTTTGTACTCTACCAGAGTCATGTGATCAAATGTGATGTCATTCTATAAATGGCACTGAGGGGATGGAGCTCACAGATCAACTTGTTTTGTTTTAATTTCTTTGGAACCTGATATAAAAATCTATGACAGTTATCACAGTCAGTTTAGCTGTAGTCAGTTAGAAGTTGGAAGATCATCACTGTCAGAAAAATATGTATTAATGTGTGTATTAGTAATATGCTTAGTGCATTTAGAGCTTGAAAAGGGTTAACACATTTATTCTATTTCATACTGCATAAATCTGTACAAACTGCAGATGCTTCTGACCTTGTATTGTTAGCTAAAATCTTGCTTATGCCTTGGAAATTTACTGAGAAGCAGATGATTCCTGCTTATGTTAGGAAAATAATGAATAGAACAGTACTACTTGTATGAAACTTAGACAAGAAGTTCCGCTTGTGCTGTGAGAAAATACACAGCTGTAGAAGCTATAGATAATTAGGACAAAGCCTGCTTGAAAATATGGACTGCAATCAGCATTTGCTTGTATCTGAGTTAGAAAAGTACCTTGAAATGTAACACTGTACAATAGAAGCCTGTAAACGGATTAGTGCCCACCAAGGCCATGTTGTTTTTCTCAGAAAGTTTCTCACAAATCTAGTCATGTCAGCAGAAAATCTGAGTAACATCTGCTGTAGAACAATACTGAAAGTTATGTTTGATTACGTCAGCCATAGAAGGCCATGTCTTGTAAAACAGTATAAGAATAGCATGTTTCCTGTTAGTAGTTAGACAAATCCTTGTATTTGCATGTTTTTGTCTCCTTGCAGCAAGTTATTAAATGTGCCTTAACTGAACCTTACATGTATTGGTCTTTGAAGTTTTTTCCTTTGACAGATTGGTCCTTCGGACCGGAAACCCTCACTTTGCCTCGGATCAGACAGGCCAGGTGGCTTGAAACCGTACGGGGAAGAAACCACATCTGTTCTTCTTAGTTGAAAAGCCCTCCGACTGAATTGTCATACAAAAGAGGCCAGCCACTTTCTGATCTGCGACTGAAGGACGGGTTTACTTGAACCAGGTGATCAATCACAAAGGCTCAGGTAAGGTGAATCTACCTTTTTTTTCTGTTTTAGATCAGGGACTAGATTTGTATTTATTTTGTTAAGACTTTGTTTATACAAGTCAGGGACAAAAAGATTACTGTCTTGTCATAGATCAGGGAAACAGAGCAAGTAGGCAGTCATTCTGAAGAGACTATAACAAAATCCATGGCACCACGTTAAATAATAAGGAGTTACATACCGATTAAAAGGGTAGGACAGAATGGGTAATAATTGCACAAAAAGACCCCAAAATCCACCGTTAACCGAAGACGCGAAATACATGCAGTCACAGTGTGCTGATAATATTAAATACTACTCAAAATGGGTTAATAAGTATGAATTTGATGGTAAATTAGAAAAATCCTTGCTTGTCAAACTTGTCAAACAGCTTAAAACCAATTCTAAAGGTCAGGTAAAAAAGCAACGTCAATTAGGAATTCCGCCTCCCTTACCAGAATATGAGACAAGTGAACAAGTTAGTCCACCCCCACGATATCCTGCTGTCACTGTAAATAGAGACTCTACAAAAGCAAAACCGTTTATTAGAGATCCCGTCGAGACCAGGTCTCGAACACAGGCGGGAAACTCAAAGGGGGACATTGAGTTATATCAAATGGGTAGGAATTCACGATCTATGAGTGAAGAAGAAATATTCCCACTTATAGAAGTGCCTAATCCTCAGGCAGGACAAGAAGGTCAGGACCCAACTATTCTAGTGTATAGACCCTGGACTCCGGAAGACATCTGGAAAGCCACTGAGGGAATTCCCCATCCAAAAGTTAATTTTAGAAAGTTTCTAGAAGATTTGCAAGGAATGAGGATAAGTTAAAATTTAAATGGAGAAGAGTTAGAAAAAGTAGTCAGACAAATTGGGGGACCAGATTGGCACATGATTAGTGGCGACTGGAATCCCTGTGATGGTGCGCTCAGGCCCCTCCCACATAGCAGCGCAGAATTAGACAACAGAGTGAAAGGTCTTACAGACCGAATTTCTGAGAAATGGAAGCCTAGGGAAGACTGGACTTGCATTAATCAATGCATCCAACAAGAAGGCGAGACTGTTGACAGGTATTATGCCAGACTATTAGAATGTTTTAATAACCACTGTGGTTCCTGACGATCAGACATATGATTCCCCATATGAGCAGCAGTTAAAGAATGCATTTTTGAAAGGCAGTATTGCACCCATAAGCAGCTTTATTACAAAGCACATGGTAGATCATCGTACAAGCAGGTTACAGTCATTACTTGAATATGCTAGGCATGCCAAAAGGCATTTTAATAGCAAAAAGAAAAAGAAAGCCCGAGTATTTTCTGTAGAAGATGGAGCAGAAGTTTATGTAGTACAGTCCGGGAAAAAGGGCAAGAGAAATGCCCAGGGAAACAAACAATCTGATCAGCGATCAGAGGAGTTTGAAGGGCGAAAGAAAAGGGGTGAATGTTTTAAATGCGGTAAAAAAGGACACTTGGCAAGGAATTGCAAGAAAAACAAGAAAGCAATCACAGAAGACAAGGAGGGTGAGGACTGACTATATGATAGGAATCACTAAAAGGGGATAGCAGAGAAAGGACAAGTGAGAATGTGATAAAGGGAGTAGAGGATGTGACAGAAGAAATAGAGGAAGTGCAGGAAGTCACGGATAGTGAAGAAAATGAAATATTGGATTTGGCTTTATTGAGCTTAGAGCTCTATTTAGCAGACATGAAACCAGAAGTTACACTCCTGGCAGAAGGGAGGGAAGTCAGATTCTTGTGTGACTCAGGGGCATCATGGACCCTGATACATCCCTCCAAACTGCCAGAGAACTCAGAGTCACCTGATTACATATTAGTGAAAGCAGCTAATGGACATCTGTATCGGGAGCCCCTCTCCCATAATATTGTGATAACTGATCCTATTTCAGGATTGACCCAGAAAAGCAAAATTGTTGTTTCTGCAAAATGCCCAGTAAACCTCTTGGGCAGAAACCTTATGCAGCTATTTGATATAGCAGTAGTTCCAACTATGCAGGGTATGGAAGCAGAGCGACAAATTGATACCTTTGCAGTGCAAACGGAGGGTAAAATGTTTTATTGGTACAGCCAGGACTTGGTTACGACTGGTCCAGTGGCAGTGACCGAAGAGTTGATGAACATAGCCATCAGGAAGTTCCCCTCCCTTGACACTGATAAACAACATTTGTTGCACTGTACTCTGTATTATTGTAACACACCAGGACCTGATAAGGAATATGAGCAAGAATTGTTTAGAAATCGTGCAAACAGATTGATATTACGTAATCTGTACTGGGACACAGAAGGGAACAGTGTAGTCAGCTGTTCATTGCCCCAGGAGTTCTTTACACTTTATAAATCTAATTGATTACCACGTTAGCTTAACTAAGGACAAAAATGTGAAATGGGTAGACTTAGGAGAAAAAGTCACGAGATGGGAAAAAATAGACAGAGTTAGAACTGTCAGAACAGTTAATACAAATGCAGAAGTTGAATTGGATAACTCAGACCCATCCAGCTGTACACTTGCAGTCTAGCAAGGACAGCTGATTAGCACTCCTACTGAAGGAGGAAGAGAATGCCTTACAGAATATATCAGAAATTCTTTGGTCAACAGGAAAGCCAGATGTAGGACTTATTCGTACAGCAGGACCAGTTACTATTACGCCAAAGTCAGCATTTAGACCACAAAAAAGACAGTATCCCTTAAGAAAAGATGCAGAGGTGGGAATCAAACCTATTATAGCAACTTTACTTAAGGAAGGGGTGCTGGTGGAATCTCCTGATTCACCATGTAACACACCCTTATTTCCTGTTAAGAAAGTAAATGGAGAGTGGCGTATGGTCCAAGATTTACAAGCTGTAAATGACGCAGTAATACCAAGGGCACCTATGGTGCCAGACCCACACACCCTGTTAAATGATTTAAAACCTCAACAGAAATATTTTTCTGTGGTAGATATCAGCAATGCGTTCTTCTCAATACCGATACACCCTGACAGCCAGTATTGGTTTGCATTCACATTTCAGGGGAAAAGGTATATATATACGCGACTACCACAGGGGTATTGTGAAAGTCCAACAATATTCTCACAAGAAATGGCAAGCAACTTGACGGGATTTACCCCACCAAGAGGTAGCTAGATTTTACTTTATGTTGATGATATCCTGCTGGCGGCCCCCACCCAGCAAGATTGTAAAGAAGATACCATAGCGCTATTACAATTTTTGGCCACTGAAGGACATAAAGTAAACAAAAATAAACTGCAGCTTTGGAAAAAACAAGTTAAATACCTAGGATATGTAATATCCAAGGAAGGTAGGACATTAGCAATTTTGCAAGCACCAAAACTCACTACCAAGAAGGAAATGATGTCCTTCCTGGGTACGACTAATTTTTGTCGGAGTTGGATTCCAAACTAAGCCTTGGAATCTGCACCATTGACTAACCTGATTTATAAAAAGCCTATGGCAGCACAGGATTTGTTACAAGGGACACCAGAAGCAGAATTTGCTTTCTGCAAACTGAAACAGTTAATAGCGTCCTCATTAGTTTTGGGATTACCAAACTATCATAAACGTTTTTTTCCAAACTGTAGATTGTAAGCAAGGTTATATGACATCAGTGTTAACACAGCAGCATGGAGACAAGCAATGCCCTATTGCTTATTATTCATCACAACTGGTCCCAGTGGCACGGTCTTTACCTCACTGTGTACAAGCAGTAGTTGCAGCTGCAATGGCAGTACAGGCATCGACCTCAGTAGATTTGTTCCACCCTCTCACATTGAGAATGCCTCATGCAGTCGCGATTATTTTACTGCAATAAAAGGTAGCATATCTTTCTCCTGCTAGGCATCTTTCCTGTATGACTATATTGTTGAGACAACCTCATATGACAATTGAATGATGTATGACTTTGAACCCTTCTACCTTGCTCCCAACCCCTGCAGATGGCACACCACACAGCTGCCTGCAGGTGATTGAGCAAAAGACACTGCCTAGAAAAGACCTTATGGATGTTCCCTTGGATGATGCCGAGGTGACATACTACGTGGATGGCTCATGCAAAAGGTGTCCTGCAGGACAGAACCTAGTGGGATCTGCAGTAGTTTCGGATACTGACATTATAGAAGCAAAATCTTTACCACACAATTTATCTGCACAGGCAGCAGAATTGATTGCTTTGACACGGGCATGTACCTTAGCAAAGGGTAAATGTGTGAACATTTTTACTGACAGCCAGTACGCTTTTTCTACTGTACATGTTTTTGCACAACAGTGGAAAAATCGAGGAATGATAACATCTACTGGCAAACCAATCAATCATGCACAGTTTATTTTAGATCTTTTAGAATCTATTCAGTTACCTCAGAAAGTAGCTATTTGTAAATGCACAGCTCATACCAAGCAACAGGACAGGACTTCAAAAGGTAATGCGAGAGCTGATACAGCTGCAAAGCAGGCAGCTTCAGAAGTATTTATTTTGAATGAGGAATTACAACTGAGATTTTAGACTTAGAAATGTTAAAGACAATGCAGACACTTACTACAAAGTTGAAAAACAAAGATGGGTATAACGAGGAGCAATTCTCGAAAAGGGGCTGTACATCTCTAAAGAAGGGAAACCGATATTGCCATCTAATTTGTTTAGATATGCAGCTTTGTTGAGCCATGGGCAGTGCCATGTCTCAACAGGGGGGATGGTACAGCTGGTGAACCAAGTGTTCACGACATATGGATTCTTAAATTACTCTAAAAAATTCTGCTCGATGTGCCATGTTTGTAATAAACATTATGCACAAGGGACGTTAAAGCCCAAGCAAGGGAGTTTCCCTACACCACCATATCTGTTTCATGTTATCTGTATGGATTTTATAGAGTTGAATAAATGTGAAAATAAGAAGTATTGTCTTGTCATTGTAGATATGTTTTCCAGATGGGTGGAAGCCTTTCCGACTAAAAATCCAGACACGGCAACTGTGGCCAAAGTTCTTGTTAAAGAAGTCATCCCTAGATTCGGTATTCTGGAAAGAATATACAGTGACAATGGCACACACTTCGTAAACCAGACCATACAACAGTTAAGTAGAAATGTTGGTATTTCTTTAAAAAATCATTGTGTGTATCACCCATAATCTGCAGGGCTAGCAGAGAGGCATAATGGGATTTTAAAGAATAAGCTAAGAAAGTTAATAGTAGAAACACAGAGAAATTTGGTGTACTGTCTGCCCCTGGCACTGTTGAGCATGAGAACTGTTCCGAATGCAAAAGGATTGACACCTTTTGAAAAATTATTTGGAAGGGCTTATTATATACCTCAGTGGAAATCTCTCATGCCCGCAGACCAGGAAGCTGACAGTACACTAGCTGAGTGTATGCGAAACTTGTTAAATTCTAAACATTTGTTGCAGTCAAATTCTGTTTCAGATAAAGAACGAACCAGACCGTTAGAAGTGGCAGTGTCCCCTGGTACCTGGATTTGGGTGAAAACAGTAAAGAAAAAGAACTGGGCATCACCAAAGTGGGAAGATTCATATCAAGTGCTTCTGTCGACACCCACTGCAGTCAAAATTGCGGAGTGCGCCTCCTGGATCCACCTGACGCACTGTAAATTAGTCAAAAACTTTGAACTGGACAAAAATCTTGTCACATGCCAAGAGTAAAAATGATAGAGTCCAGAAGAAGCAGGAATGCAGAGCAACCCTTTCCTCAGAAGTATTGCATAATCATCCTGTTAACTGTACTAGTGACAATAATCTTTTTGTTGTGGTCTTTCCTTTTCCCAGCCACACAGACTGAACTGAATAAACTTGAAGCATTACTCATAGACTGGCATCCAAACTTTAACACTTACCAGGCTATTAAATATGTGTATGCTGAGACTTTCAATGTTTCGAATTGCTGGATTTGCACAGCTTTGCCGACAGCATACGGGGAGGTTATTAATAACTACAGTCCCCCTAGGGGTCAATGAGACCTGGGAGAACTTGATTTATGATGCCTCAACCATTATGTCACAAGATAAAATAGCATTGCACTTGTCTGTTCCACAAAAGGGAACTGTTTTTATAAAAATTATACTGCTCAGGTGGGTTGGAGCAATTGCAATGTGACTGTTCCTTATAAATGTTACACTAAAGGTAACAATGTAAATCTTTATTGTAATACAAACTATGATTCATTTCTTGGATTGATGCACAAAACACTTGATGAAGTAAAACATAATTCTGTTCTTTATAAACAACTATCTATAATTGATAGAAAAATGTTTCATGCAGGGTGAGTGTATATTCATAGCAAGGTTACTACAAAAGTAGAGGACTGTTACTTTGTGCGTGGCAGAAAGGCATACAAATGGTTACCTGAAAATTGGTCCAGCAGTTGTTTTTTGAGTTACCTGGTTCCGGCCATACGACACACTGCAGTTTTGCCTCGAGGAAAAATTCAAAATGTCTGAGAGGTCATCAAGAAACCTGTAAATCCAGTGGGACAAATCAATGCACGTTGGAAAGACCATCATTCCATAGGCAAAGGACTGACACATATAGACTTGAGTGATAGTGTTATATCGTGGGCAGGCATATTACCGGCATATGGAGCAGTGAAATCGATCTGAGAGCTGAGAAAACTGTCGAAACTTCTCGAAGTAATGAGCAATGCAACTTTTTCCACTCTTGAGTTGGTGACTGATGAACTGAATGCTATGAGAACTGTAGTACTTCAAAACCGCATGGCTCTTGACTTCACCCTGGTGGCAAGAGGTGGTACTTGTGCTTTAATCCAAGAAGAATGCTGTTTGTATATTCCTGACCATAAACATGAGATAGACAATCATCTTGAGGTATTTCAGCAAGTGTCGGTCATGACCAAACCAGGCTCAAACCCACTGATGGACTTTTTCCAGAAATGGTTTGGGGGGTGGGGTACCATCCTAATGAACATCCTGATTGCCATTTGTGTAGGAATGCTCCTACTGGGAGTATGTGTTTGTTGGGGCATCCCCTGCATGAAAAGACTGATAAAAGACTTTATAGACATGTCAGTTTCTGAAACCTTATATCAAAGCACTGAGTTTGAAGAACTATTAAAAGATTGAAAATGCTTTCATAAGTTTAAACTGAATGACTCTCCTAACTGCAAATCCTGAGTGGGAAGAGGTTAGGAGAAGAAAACAAACTGTTTATGCTTATTTTGAAAGTAAAATAAAAGTATAAATAGGGGGGAAATGTCAGAAAAATATGTATCAATGTGTGTATTAGTAATATGCTTAGTGCATTTAGAGATTGAAAAGGGTTAACACATTTATTCTATTTCATACTGCATAAATCTGTACAAACTGCAGATGCTTTCTTTTTTTTTTTTTTTTTTATAACTGACTTCCTTTATTTCTTTTTTTTTTTTTAAACAAATTTATTGTTTTTAACATACAAAATAAATATCATAACAATTTTATACAAGTAATTAAAATAGAAATGGTTATAACATTCAATAAAATAACCAAAGTATTTACAAAGACATCCACTACAAATCAAATCAATTAGTTAAACTAAAAAAACATGCTATTGAAGCTAAGACTTTTTTAACAGATTTTGTAAAGTATCCCATATAATATAATAAGATGTTTTTCTAGTAGTTCTTGATTTTATTGTCATCAATTCCATATGACACACTTCAGTCATAACATTTTTAAATTCATTAAACGAAGGAGGAGTATCTGAAATCCAATTTCTAGTTATTATTTTTCTAGCCACTGCTAGAATAGACTATAACAAGGGAAGCTTAACTTTTTTAACACTTTTAGGAACAGGAGTGTTGAGTAATATAAGTGATTTAGAAATAATGAAATTATCTTTAAAAAGAGCCTGCAAAAAAATAGATTAACTTCCAATATTCCTTCAATTTTATACAGTCATAAAACATATGTGCCCAATCAGCATTAATTTCTACATTACATCTTGTACATAGATTGTCTTTATTATTTATTTTATACATCATCAAATGTGTATAGAAGGATCTATGTAAAAATTTCCAAGTAAAAAGTCTCCAAATAATGGAAGAAGTAGTTTTATAAGCAGATTCCAATATATATTGTTTATCTTTTTGGTTTGGTGATTCACCATTAATGGAAGTGAAATAATTCCAATAGGTATCTACACTGTAATAAGTTTCTTCTCTGATAATTTTATGTATGTATGAAAGCTTACCTTTATCAGAAACTTTATGTTGTAAATTTAATATCAAGTAATCAATCAGTATTGGAATAGATTCTTTAACTGTTATAGACATTAAATCAATTTTATTAATAAGATGTTGTCTAAAGGTCTGAACTTCTAACCAACAAGTTTCTCTCAGATCACATTCTTGTTTTAAGAAGTCTAAATTTTTTACTTTATTATCAGATAGCAACTGGTACCAGTACTTTAGATCATTTTCTGTGACTAAAAGAGTTCTTTCAGAAGTGGTTGACAAGAGCATACCTTGTGTATACATTATAGGGAATAGAATAAAATTCCATTCCTTATACTTAGGATGCATGAATATAAAATTGCGATAACTAATAATAATGTTTAATGGGTAACTAACTATATATTTTGGTGCAATAACTGAAGTACAAAATTCTTTTAGTAACCATAACATGGGGTTATTTACAATAATAGTTTTATGTGTTAAAGAGATTTTCATGAAGTAAATGCTAATTAGTTCCCAGTAATCTTTCCATTTTGCAACGTATGACTGATCTATTAACAAAGTAATAACTTTTATAATAGAAGAGATAGTATATAAATTAAAGTCTGGAAAAGAAATGCCCCCTTGAGACCAGCTATTAGTATGTTTCTTTAATGCAATCCTAGGTCTATTAGGTGCCCATAAGAAATTTAACATTAGTGAATTCAATTTCTTGATAATTATTTTTGTAGGTGGGAGTATTATTGATTGTATTAAGTATAATATCTTAGGGAATATTATCATTTTAATAATTGTAAGTCTCTCTTCCATAGTAAAAAACATATTATTCCAGCTATTGAAAAGATTTTGTATATTAAGAAGACAGATATTATAATTATTATGTATAATAGATTTTATATCTTTAGTTAATATTATACCTAAGTATGTTATTTGACCTGAGTTGGGTATATATTTACTAAAATCACTAATGAGGACATTTTTTCGTGTATATATAGGTAATATTTTAGTTTTTTCTTCAATGAATATTAAACCAGAAATATTTTTAAAATTCATCATTTTATCAAATAAGGACTGCATAGAAGAATTAGATCCTGCTGATGTAATTAGAACATCATCTGCAAAAAGTTGAATTTTAGATATTGTATTTTCATCTATATCAAATCCTTCTATATCAGTACTGTTTCTGATCAAATTAGCCCAAGGCTCCATTATTAAAGTAAATAATAATGGAGAGAGTGGACACCCTTGTTTTCTACCTTTTAAAATGGGTATTTTTGTGAGACATATGTTCCTATCTTAATGTAAGCCAGTGTTCCTTTATATAGATGTTCAATTAGATTTACAAATGCATCTGAAATGTTTGTGCACTTCAGTAAGATAAACAAGTAGTCTCAACTTACTGAATCAAATGCTGAACTTATGTCGAGACTAATAAGTGTTAAATCTTTCTTTCTCCTATTTGCAAAATCAATTAACGTTAGAGTTCTCCTTATATTATCAAAAGTATTTCTATTTACAATGAAGCCTGTCTGGTCTATATCTATAATGCCTGGGATGATTGTCTTTAGTCTATCAGCAAAAATACTCATAAACATTTTATAGTCAACATTAAGTAATGAGATAGGTCTATATGAAGTGCATCTAATTGGATCTTTATTGGGTTTTAAAATTGGCAAAATAAATGTGTATTGCCAAGATGGGGGAGTTGTTAACTCATTTTGGGCCAAAATAAAAACCTTATGTATTAATGAGTATGCACTTTCAGAAAGAATTTTATAGATCTCTGGTATAATACCATCATTACCTGGTGCTTTGTTTGATTTAAGCTTATTAATTTGTGTAACAACCTCTGTATATGAAATATTTTTATCCAATAGTTTAGTCTGTTGTTTATTAAGTTTTTTGTTCATGTTTGTAGTTATAAATTTCTTTATTTTATCTTTAGGCTCCATGTTAATGTTATTATGATTAATTTTGTGAAAGTGATTTCTAAATTCATCTAATATTTCTGGTAGACTAGAAACATTCTTTATCCTTGGAGAGAAAATTTCTTTGATATGATTTTGCTTATTCAACCTTTTTGTTTTATTTTTAAGTCTATGTAAGTATTTGGGACTTATTGAGTAAGACAGAAACTTGTATTTCTCTAATGTTATTTTAACTTTATGAGTTAAAATTTCTTTGTATTTCTCATTTAGTTTGTTTATTTCTTCAATGACTTTTTTTGTCCATAATATTTTCTTTATTATTATGCCTATAAGAGTCTAATTTACTTTGAATATCTAATAATTCCTTATCCTAAGATTTCCTTTTATTATTTTACCATCTGATACTTTGTCCATATAGGTATGATTTTAAAGCATCCCAAACATAAACAATGGAGACTTCAGGAGTATTATTTATGTCTAAAAAATGTTGCACTTCTGAAAGTATATAATCTTTATAGTCTTTTAGTTGAGTTAAGTATGCTGGTATCCTTTTGATCTGAACATTGTAAGTACTTTTTATCATGAACTCAAAGACAATTGAATTATGATCTGATATAGGACACGAAATGATTTTAGAATTAATTAATTCTGTTACCATCTGGTTAGAAATAAAGACTCTATCTATTTTTGAATAAGTTTTATATCTGTTAGAAAAAAAAGTGTATGGTAATGATTTTGAGTCTATCTGATTATTAATATCATTCAAATGATATAAATTAACAAAATCCTTTAAACGTTTTGCATTAGATGTAATTTTCCTTTTTCCTATAGTAGTAGTATCTTTTTCATGTAAGATGCAATTAAAGTCATCTGCTAAAATAATATCTCCTATAGAGAATGATATGATCTTATTAAGATGGTATTTCACTGTATTAATACCAACTCCTGGTATCCAATATACATTGATTAATGTATATGTCGTTCCATTAATTTGTATTGTAACCATACAAAACATTCCTTTATCATCTTCATAAGACTTAATAGTTTTGGGTATGGACATACTTTTATTCCATAAAATAGCCACTCCTCTTTTTTTCTGAGTGTGTTCTGAACTAACTAAGACTGTATATTTATTAGTGGCTAATTTATCAATATCCTTTTTCAGGAGATGTGTTTCTTGAAGGAATACTAAGTTGGCCTTATGTAAATTAATGTATCTCATTAAACTTGCCCTTTTACATGGGTTATTCAGTCCATTAATATTTAAAGAAATTCCTTTTAGAGAAGTCATTTGGCATTTTTTAAACATATAAAACTTATAATCAGAATAACAATTAACAAAATAAGTGATATTATACCTCCTCCGTTATGTGTACCTTTAAATATAGCTGTATTTATTGAAACTCTTATGGGATTTTGTATAAGCTTCATTTTTGCTTGTAGTGACAATGACTTTATAAAATGTATTGTGGATGTCAGAACTATATACAAACAACAATAAACAGATGAAAATAATATAAGGATTAAATCTTGCACCCAGCCTGGAGTTAAAAACTCCAACTTTGAGTAGCACATACCACTCAAGTTATCCCCCTACCCTAAGCAGCAGTACCTCAGCTGCCACCTTATCAATTTAATACTAGTTATTATTAACTAAAGTTAACCTCTTTCAATTAGATTATCTAGTAAGACAAAGCTAAACATTTGATAAATCAGCATCATATAAACAAATAGGAACATTTAGAAACAATTCAAACTGCTATGTACATCTATTTAGTATAATACATTTATAATCAAAATAGCATTCAAATAAACTTGATAATGGGAACTGAGAAGAGAGAGAGAAAGAAAAGAAGAGAGAGAGAGAGAAAAGAAAAAAAAAAAAAAAAAAGGGGGGCATATCTACATATTAATTTATTCAAAGTTTGTAAAAATAAGTTCTTATGTTCATTTAGAGTCAATAACTTAAGGCTATTATGGTACAGACATTACATATATTAGGACATTCCTATTTACTGTCATAGAAATGCAGTTAACAGCTTTTAAAAAACTTTAAATTACTTGCATCAAAGCTTTCTTCTCATACTTATTATTGCCAGTTAAATAAAATATTTATGTTCATAAATATGGTTACAAATCATACTGCATAGCTATGTAAATTCCCAGATATACTTAAATCATTGTGAAGAAAGCCATCTGTATTTTATATATCTGAACTGCTGCTTTAAAATATGTCACATGACAAGTTCTTCTAAGATAAAATCATAATGATATTTATGCTTGTCAGCTAGATAAGTCAAATGAATTATAATATTATATATGTTTAAATCATAAGTATTTACATACATTAATATGTTGCAGTCATGTAAGCTTTCAAAAACATATGTATATATGTTTTACTTTCTATGCCTTCTAAAATATCTCACTTGCTTACTATGGCATGCTGAATCATTTAAAATCATTATAACTTTCATATTTTATAAATTATATCATAAATAAGTAAGCAGTTATAAAAAAATAACTCACATTTAAATGTTATAGAGTTCATTTTTCATCGCAAAGTCACATTTGCAGCAGTTCTAATTCCTGGAAGAGTGTTCTTCTTGAATCTGCGATGTGTCAGTGTGAAATCAGGGGTCAAAGTTCAAAATGACTGCATTCAGCTTCTCTGCGTGTATTCTGAGTGTTGAAGCTTTTAAAACAACTCGAGGACACTATTCACGAGGTAACCCACATCCCAAGTTGCCTCCCTTAACATTCTGGTGGGAATTTTAATAAATGCAAGTGACTGACATTCATTTAGCAATACAAATGAAACTAAACAGAGTAAAACCTTTGCAAAGTATTTTACAAGTTATTACAGTCTCTATGACAGTGAAACTAAGTCTACAGTTATTAACATATAATACAACTAATTTTTTATGCCCCAATTCATTTTCTTATACAAATCTTATTATATACATGTATCAGTATTATCAAAAGCATGTAAATGTACTTATATGAAAGAAAAAGAGAGAGAGAGAAAAGAAAAGAAAGAGAGTAGAAAATAAAAAGAGAGAGAGAGAAGAAAGAGAAAAGAAAAAAAAAGGAAACTATAAAGAGTATCTACAGTGAAATATTACTTGCTGTTTATATTAATAAAGATAGATATGAAACATATTATTTACCACTATTTTAGTTCTAATTATTTGTAAATAAATCATGACAAATTATTTGTAATCATGTATAAGCAATAGAATCATGGTAAAATAATTAGCAGCAGTATTTAAACAGCATATATATATTTTTTAAAAAAACTAAGTTATTATTCTACTTTTCATATTTTTCATCATACTTCTCTCCCTGCCCTCCCCCACCCCTCACTGAATGCATAGTTTAAAAAGAATGCCATTATTTAAAACAAGAGGAGAGAAAAAAAATGTATCAAATTACTAACCTTGGGTCTCTTTATCACAAAGAGAAACAAGTTGATTGATAGCTTGTTATTTGTTCCTCAGAGATTTTGACTATTTATGAAACAAAAACAGTTCTTTGCACACAGAAAATAACTTTGATTAAATCTTTTATAATATTTGTGGCTTTCTAGAGATGCAGTAACTGTATTTGAAGATATTAAAAGTGAAGGAGAAAGAGAGAGAGAAAAAAAAGAAAAAACATAGAACATGTCATTTGTTTTTTAGTCTTTTTTTTTGCTTCTCTGAAGTCTTCCAAGAAGTTTCTGTTGCCATCCTCTTTAACGAAGGACTAGCCCATTCCATTTCTTCTAATTTATCCAAAATCTTATTTTTTTTTATATACAGCAAAGCAGAGTCTAAGTCTTCAAAAATTCTAGGGCCATCTGGTAGAAAGATTTTTAGTTTGGCAGGAAACAGAAGGTAGGTTTTGAACTGTGCTTTCTTAAGCTCTCTTATTAATGGCAGAAAAACTTTTCTTTTAGTTATTACCAAGGAAGAATAGTCATTGTCAAAATGCACAGTTGCCTCATTAATTTTAACAGGTGCTTTAGCCCATGCAGATCTAAGTACCATCTCCTTGTCATAAGATGATAGAAATCTTACTATAACTGATCTAGGATACTTTTTGTTAGAGTTAAAATTAGATATGGATCTATGGGCTCTTTCAATACCAAAAGAAAATGCTTCTGACAAGTCTAAAGTTTTGGGAAGCCAAGTATTTAAAAAAGAAGTAATATTGTTACCTTCTATATTTTCTGGCAGTCCAAAAATCCTAATATTATTGCACCTAGATCTATTTTCCAGGTCATCAAGTTTGGTTTGTAGATGTATGTTCTGCTTCAGCAAAAACTCAATGTTAATTTCTTCTTCCTGGATTCTATTCTCCATGTCATTAACAGTCTCTTCTATGCCTGTAACCTGAGTCTTCTGTTGTTTCAAGTCTAGATGTAACACATCTATTTGTTTTGTAGTTTTTTCTATGAAGTTATCAATTTTAGTATCCAGTTTGTCCATTTTGGTAGTAAGTTGCTGAATTGTAGAGATCAGAGACTGAAGCTCTTTCTTGATGCTGGAATCCTGAGAATTTGTCTTACTGGAACTCATTTCAAACAGAGGTGCTGACAGAGAAATTTCCAAGGTGTTTTCTGACAGGAAAATTATTGAAATTGTCTTTCTTTTTTAGATATTATTCAAGAAACTGATATTCCAAACGTATTTAGAAAGAAAATTATTTAATAAATTAATTTTTAAAGTAATTATTTCCTGTCAGTGCAGTTAAGTTGGTGGAGCTGAAGAAATCTGCTGCTATCCTGTGTTCATCCTTGGCCACGCCCCCCCTGCAGATGCTTTCTGACCTTGTATTGTTAGCTAAAATCTTGCTTGTGCCTTGGAAATTTACTGTGAAGCAGATGATTCCTGCTTATGTTAGGAAAATAATGAATAGAACAATACTACTTGTATGAAACTTAGACAAGAAGTTCCGCTTGGGCTGTGAGAAAATACACAACTGTAGAAGCTATAGATAATTAGGACAAAGCCTGCTTGAAAATATGAACTGCAATCAGCATTTGCTTGTATCTGAGTTAGAAAAGTACCTTGAAATGTAACACTGTACAATAGAAGCCTGTAAACGGATTAGTGCCCACCAAGGCCAGGTTGTTTTTCTCAAAAAGTTTCTCACAAATCTAGTCATGTCAGCAGAAAATCTGAGTAACATCTGCTGTAGAACAATACTGAAAGTTGTGTTTGATTACGTCAGCCATAGAAGGCCATGTCTTGTAAAACAGTATAAGAATAGCATGTTTCCTGTTAGTAGTTAGACGAATCCTTGTATTTGCATGTTTTTGTCTCCTTGCAGCAAGTTATTAAATGTGCCTTAACTGAACCGTACGTGTATTGGTCTTTGATGTTTTTTCCTTTGACAATCACCTTGCCTATTGGAAGTAAGCTTCTCATCATCTCATCTTGCCTTACTGAATTAATTAAGTTAGCTAAGGAACAGTTCTTCTTTAGACAGTCAATAATTACAGTGAGATTAGCTAAGTATTGTTTTTCTGCATCTGCTTGAATCTGTCTGTGCCATTTTTATTTCTCCTGTGACTGAAACACTGATGTTTATTGCACTTAAATATTTAATATTCTCATGTTTTCTATTTTATTTATTATTAAATATTTTTGTACCTTCTATTGTGGCTGGTCTTTTACAGATTACTTTTAACAACTTGATAGTACTTGTGTTTATCCTTGGCCACTCCAAAAAGCTTGCTGCTTGGGTTACACTTAACCATTTATGTTAGTGTTAATTTTACTCATTATAATTGGATACCCTTGTAAGAGCCTGCTGGTGGCAGCATCGTTAATTTATTGTCTGGGCATAAGGGGGTATAGCTAGTAAATCTATGTCAGCCTTTCCCAGGAGTGTGAGTGTGTGTATGCGTGTGTGTGTGTGTGTGTATGTGTGCGTGTGTGTGTGTGCGTGGGTGTGTGTGCGTGTGTGTGTGTGTGTGTGTGTGTGTGTGTGTGTGTGTGTGTGTGTGTGTGTGTGTGTGTGTGTGTGTGTGTGTGTGTGTGTGTGTGTGTGTGTATGTAAATCAAATACCTAAGTGTGCATGTGTCAGTCACTTGGAACTGCTCTTAGGAGAAATTGTGCTTGACGCATAGAGCTGCATTTGTAAATACTGAGTAATTCCATCCCTGTTTTAGTGACCGTCTCTCACATGTGTCATTGGTGAAGATAGAGGCTCCTTAATTACTGGCCTGGGGTAAAGAGAGGCCATCACTCCCTTCTACTAGTTTTACCCTCTGTAACCTGAGCTGTTCAGTTGGTTTAGATACCGTGTTTTTTTTTTTTTTTGAAAGGTACTCCTTTAGAATCCAAGGACCTGAATTCTTAAGTACAGCTTTATCATATAAAGGCCTCTCAAAAAAGGGTTAGTCTAACTTAGCCAAGGAAGGTCAGTCAGTAGAGGTTATTAAAAGGACGAGTAGTTGTGCATCTTTTGCCTATTTGAACTACGTTACATAGTTAGACTGTTTATCCATACTGGCAGTTGATGGATTCTTCTTTGCTTTGCTTTGTTTTTTTGTGGACTGTAAGCTTTAATTTTGGATCACTTCTTTATTACACATGCATTCTTCACAGGCACAACTCAACAAGAAGGTGTGTGTTTGAGTTTCAATCCTTGCTCATGGACCATTTTTTGGAGTTGATGGTCAGGCGTGATGTGGCACCAATTGCTAGTAGTGCTACAGCAGCTCACAATGGGATTATACCATTATTCATTTAGGTGGTAATGATAAGGGCATGATTCCCAACTTAGGTTGCTCACACTTCTATCAGAGACATAGTAACTACCCTGCTGTTATATCCTGGGATACTGGTGGCATGGGCTTCCATAATTCCTACATTATTTTAGCATTGTGCTTTAAAGCCTGCTATGGGTATGAATTCCCATAAAACTTTGAAACACAAGGTTGCTCATATTTGTCAGTCATCAAACACTGAGATTTGTCAGATACAGATCCCTTCTGGTATCAAGCCAATAGCATCCTTCTCTCAGACATCTGATGTGACTTATTCAACCTCGATCTTTCTTTATTTTTACAAGATCTGCCAATTTAGGATCTGTATGTCATTGCTTAAAGGAATCCAACATTTACATGGCAACTTAAGTTTATTAAAAATTCTCTTAGCAGTTATATTGCCATTATTATCATTATTATTATTATGGTTGGTGTATCATTTTCTTCTGGTTTATGGCCAGGAAAGCTAGGTGGGAAATGCTGGCATGACTGCCAGCCTACTGGGTGGTTGTTGCATGACCTTCCCCCTTTTTCATTGCCTGTAGTTTTTGTCTGGTCAGCTGACACTTCAGTAAGATGGCAGTGAGTGGTCTTGCAATGCTGTGTGTGACCAGCTGGCAGTTTATCTGGAGGAGAGCATTCTCAGCATGCCACTTGACTGGTTGCAGGACAGTCCAGACCAGAGCTGATGGTCAGTCATGTTATCTGTTTACTAGGGCTCTGTAGGTATCTGGGTTAGTATGAGCTGTTAAGAGTTATTTCTTAGTATGATAGTAATGTTATTTAGAGTTCCAGTTATGACAGTTTTACATGTCTGTTTAAATAAACTGGTTACAGCATCAGTTTCTCTCTTTGTGCTATTATAAAACAAAGTTGGGCATGGGGGAAATTATGTTTGCTGGACAAACCAAACATACTTCATGTCATCTTTGCCTTGAGGTGTTCTGACAGCCCCCTTGTGGCTCTCTCTAATTAAATGCAGGACTGTGGGTTCTCACTGGCTTTTCATTGAAGAAGTCCTGCAACTCCCCTCCTCCTTCCCATCCCTTGTTTAATCAAGTTTGGGTGGTCACTGCATAGCACCCCCTCTTCATTACGCCCAATCTTTTCTTGGACAGTTGACACTTCAAGAAGATGAGAGAGAGCTGTCTTGCAATGAAATATCTGTCCATGTGGCAGCTTGGACATGAGACCAGTCTCAGCATGCCACTCTATTTGTTATAGAACAGCATAGACTAGTATGGTCAGTCTGTTATGCTGCTTAGTTGCCAGGGCTGTCCATGTACTTTGGTTACTATATGTTGTGAGTCATTTTATATTATAATAATAATGAAATGTTGATTTCCATTTATTACATTTCTAAATGTTTGCTTCAGTGTTCAGTTTTTAATGTTCAGTCTAGATCATGAACTTCAAAAAAGATCAGTATTGGAAGCTTTCCATAAGGGTAATGTCCAAAAAACTTTCAGAGGGATTCCATAAGACTTGCTATCAGTGTAAGTGACTATAAGTTCAATGTAAAGCTTATTTGTGAGAAGGCTTGCACTAGGCTTACTCACTTACACCAAGAGTATGTCTTTTGGAATCAGCATAGACTTGCTCAGGAGTAAGTCACTTACACTAAGAGCAAGACTTTTGGAATCAGGCCCTTTAGCACCATATTATAAATCCAGCTTTCATTTGAATACTGGAGTATTTTCAATACCTTTTATCTAGTGGAAGTGACTTGAATAAAAATGTTTTTTTTTTCTAACTTTGATAGCTTTATTACACTTCACTAATTACTAATTGTCTGTTTTATCTCTTACATTTTTTAAAACATGTAACCCTAGTAAACATTTTACTACCTCATTCTGTCTACTCTTGAAGACCCCCCCCAAAAAAAAAAAAACTCCCTTTATTTGTCCATAATAAATTGAAAACAAATTATGTTTCCTTAGCCTCATCTGGTATGATAATTCAAAGTAACTTCTAATCTTTTGTGAAAAATGAATATGTAAAAACATATTTCTTTATAAAAGTTAACCTATACACAGAATAATCTGTCACAACTAAGTCATAGTAGAAACGTTATTTAGTTTTTCTTCCAAAGATTGGTGTTAACAAGTTTGTAGAGGTAAGGTAAATGGGCAGACAGGTTATACATTTTTTCTTGAGTTATATGTAGTCAGATAAGATTTTTTTTTTATGTTTTATATCTTACTTCAGATTACTTTTATAATACAAGTTAGCATCTCTCAAGCTATTATTATTGCAGGATGACAGCATGACTGATATCTGGCCTCCTCTGACTGCTGTTCCAACCACAGTATCTTTCATCATGTCAGAATTATCACTTACTTTCTTTCCTTGAGTGTGTAGCATGACATCTAAATGTGTCTTCTCCATAGATGAAGTGAACTAAGTTGCCCCTAATTGTCAATGATGAATAAATAGATTTGGAGAAGCAAGTTCAAGTACTTTCTAATTTATTACTGTGTTGAATTGTTCAAGTACTGTACTAAGCAGATCTACAACACAACAAAGCAGATCAATGTAATTAAGTAAAGTGCCATATTGTTCACTGTCAGCTCTATTTAAATTGCTTCTCAATAAAATACAGGTAAACTTTTTTTGTTGTCTGCATTTGACTTATGATGCATGTGTTGAAATAATAGCTTTTACTATAATAAACTATGCCAAAAAAAGAAAAATTCATGTTAGGCTACACAGATTTATTTAGTAGGTCATAGCATTTTGAATAACTAATATTTGTATTTAATCCATAATCCTTGGAAAAATCTAATAACAAACATTGTATATTATGCTATTGTTAAAAAAAAAAATATATATATATATATATATATATATATGCATTGTAAAGCATTTAAAGTGACTAGGTGAACTATAAAAATGTGAAGACTCAGCACCATTATTTCCTTTTGATGTTCATAAAAAGTGACAATATGAAACAAAAAAATGACCATCTGTCTAGTTGGGCTTGCAATTTTTAAAACTGCACAAATGAAACATAGATGTACAGTACTTATGAATGATGCATTGGTATTAACATATCAAACCTGTAGGGTATTTATTAATATCTACAGTGTTGTAAGATACAAATAATTATATAAAAGATCAACAACTAGTATTGAATTGCATTAGAAAAAAGTAGATATGAATAACTAGCTTTCCTTGTCAAGGTATACTAGATGTTCTTTTCATTGGATAGTCATTCATTAATTTTCTTCCAATTGTTTCTTTTTCTTTTTCAAGGCTGGACACTATTGCTGAACCCAAGGTAGAAAAACAAAGGCACCATTCTATCACAAGAATAGTGTGTACGTACGCACACACACACATGCACAATATACACACCTTTTGATACTGTGGCAGATTGACAATTCAACTGCAGCATGTTGTTTGGATCGGGGAAGAAAATGGATCACTAAGCAGAACTCAACATGCTTACAAGAAAGGACACACATATCTATTTATGTATTTATTTGTTTGTTTTTCTTTTGTTAACTGTTAAGTGAGCTAGTCCTGAGATAATTTTCAGTCATGACCCAGGCTAAAGTGGCAATGGCAATACAGAAAAAAAAATGCAAACAATAACATGAGAATTAAAAAAGTATGAAAGATTAAATAGCAACAAATCAGTATATGCAATGCAAACTATGAAAAAATAGTATATGCACAAAATTCAGCGCATTTTGCTGAGTTCCATGTAAAAATTGCAGATAAACAAGTGATATGTTATTATGCCTCAGTGTATATAGACTAACTCAGTGCAAAATGGATGTATCCAGCAAGGTCGGCTCACTCACAAATATACATGTCAAATATGTATATGTCCAGACAAGTGCTTCATAAATTGGGCCATGCATTATCAGTGTCCATCAGTAGTAATACAACTACCCACAATGCAATCAACATGAAGTTATAAAGGATGACAGATCTTCAATAATCGGTCCTCCAGCTGAAAAATATTTTCAGCATCTACGAATGTCATGCAACATTTGCAAAGCAATTACGATTTTTGTTGTAATGCTTATGCAGGGAAAAAGGAGGAAGAGGGAAAATCACAGCATTAAACATTTTAGAAATATCACAAGACATGACAAAGATTAGAAAAACATTAAGAGGAGATAAATTACACACTACAAGATGGGTGAAGGTAAACTGACAAACAGGGAAGGGATGCATACCTGTGATGATGCAATGCAGCAGGCATACAGATGTGCCTATGCGTTATGCACTGCTGAGATGTTGCAAACTATGTGATAGTCAAACCTGAAGCAGTATGACTGATGGTAGTAGCTGGCTGTAATGAAATAAAAGGTGATTGCAGTACACGGTGAATATTGAATCTAATAAACTCTGTTAGCAGAGCAGGAATAAGTGGGAGATAGATTAAAACCTCCGACCATGCATGTGAAAGGAAAAGAAGCAAGCACAGTGCCAAACAGAAGTAATGTAGCTAAGCAGTTATGTGACAGCATATTATACAACTATGTGCACACAACCTAAATAAATGAGAAAAGGACTGAAGATGTGAAACACATGCAAAAGACATATGCCATGTCAGAGGCAACACAGACATGTTGTTGTATATGTGTAACCTGCACTGCATGAACAGAATCTAATCAGAAAAGAAAGCCAGTACACATACACACAGCAATGACAAACAACAATGTTTACAAAATGATCTGGAATTGACTTTGAACTCAGACACAGGAGATCTTCAGTTATTGTGACTCATTGCTTAACTAGTTAAGCTAATTGACATAACTGCTTAGTATTGCTTGTAATACGCATATTTGTCATATCATTCACAGCTATATGCTTATAAAGTTAAGTACATTTGCATTAGTCTTATCATTACAGGTAGCCATGAAATCAAATTAAAACATTCCCATACACAAATGGATCTAGGAAATACTTTTTTATAATGCAGGTGTTTAAGTGTGGTTGATGAAACTTAGTGTAGGCATCCACAAGCTGGTGTCTAACCTATATGATCCTTCTGTAAAGTTCCTCACCGTCCCTCTGATTCAGGTCATCTTAATGGTTATGGACTTGCATGTCAATCCAGAGGATCCTAGTCCATCGGTGGTGCTCCCTCCCAATCTGGTTCTATATCTCATTCACAACAAAGTTCCTGGGGCATGCTTGCATCCCCTGCTCATGTACAACATAGACAGTGAGCATCTGGGTGGTCTCGCCCTCCATTCAGTTCAGCACCTGGACACTTCAAAGTCTCCTTGGATAGACATCTTCACTTTTGATGTAACAACTATCCTCAGAAACACCTTCTGAAAATCGCTGATGTTCTACCCATTTCACAGGTAGCAATGGTATGACCAGTAAATTTATCAAAATAACATTTTAAAATTGTTGCATATAAATTGGTATCAGACTATTGGTGGGCATTGAGCACATGTGACAGATAGTCCCCTTTACTGATATCTATTGGAAAGTTGTGCTGTGTACATTCCCTTTAAGCCAAGCTATTGGTTAATGCACCAAATTTCTTGAAGTTATGAGATCGTGCACAAATAGGATTACAAAACCTTGAATGTTAATGAAGCTCATTAATAATGTATGGTGCAAATGGTACTTAAAAGTGCATATAGGTACACTCACTATTAGATATACGCAGCAGACTTCCAGCTAGTCACAAAGGTAAGCTGTTACCTGCTAGCATTGCTGTGGGGGAATACAGTACTGTTCTTAGACATCTATGTTATATTTAATGTTTATAATTCAAAATGTACATGTTGACAGTGATTTTTTTGTACAAGCAATTCTGACATACAAAATGGCTGTGACATAATGGGTGTTTGTAAGATTGAACAATAAGCATGCATATGGATATTTGGCTAATATTAAACAGAACCTATGAAAAGTAAATGAGAATGGCATACAATTATATTTACTGCCTGACTCCTTCAGTGGCCCATCCACTGATTCTGAGTTGGGATATGTTCTGGATGACTGTGCTAGCATAGTACATGGTACACTGGCAACACATTTGGGTTTACTCTCCAGCCCAGAAGGGGACAGCCATGTCAATCATGCTATAGCCTCAGATGTTGAGGCTGACATGGCTGGACATTCTGATGACATATGATGGCAGCTGCCAGCATGATGATGTCCATGAGCCATTGTCCCATGCAGAGTGAGGTGACTAGGCTGACTCTTCCTCACAATTGAGATGTATTGCCCATTGCAGGAGATATAGGGGTGTTGCTGTTGGGCACGGACATATGTCTGAGGGTGGCCACCTACTATTTACAGGTGAATGAACTTTCCTAGTGATGTCATGGAGCTGTTACCCATGCAAATGATCATGTAATACATCAGCTGTGTGTGTTACATGAACGTCAGGAGCAGAGACATGGTGAGATTATGGCTGCCTTGGCTACACATCATGACAGTATGTTGTCTGTTGTATGGTCTGTTGGAATTCTTGTTATGGCAGTATTAGAGCAGTGCTGTAGTCCTAACTAACTAACAGTACTAAGCAAAGTGCCTCCAGTTGGAAGAGGCTGACCCTCTCTCATTAGGCCCTTACCATATTGTGGCATCATATACAATCCTGGGTGTGTCACCATTATGTTTGTTATAATGCCATCTGGTGTGCACACCAGCTGGCAATTAAGAAATGGCCACCTCTTTTTATTTATATAGATTTTTGCTTCAGTTACTGCAAGGATTTTGATAGGAACCTGGGTGCAATCTATTGCACCTAGCACATAGGGGAAGTTGGCAATGGTGTAGAAATGGAGCATGGCATTCTTGTGCTCTATGACTATGGCTGGAAAGTCGACATACTCTTCCACATTGGTGCTTATTGCTGCCAGGAATTTGGAGAAGATATGACTGGCTATTGTCTGTGACACTCCTATTGCATCTCCCACATGCCATTGGAATATCCCTGATGGCAGCATACCT
The DNA here is from genome assembly GCF_019279795.1 of Protopterus annectens. Classification (NCBI taxonomy): domain Eukaryota; kingdom Metazoa; phylum Chordata; order Ceratodontiformes; family Protopteridae; genus Protopterus; species Protopterus annectens. Next base: position 522,171,213 of record NC_056735.1, read on the forward strand.
AGGCTCAGGCATACTTTGGCTTTGATAGGTATGGGGTTACCTCTCAAGGTATGTGCAAACATGTGTGGAGCACACATGTTACACACAGCCTGCATCTGCTCTCTGTCTAATTAGTACTTGTTGAATATTTCTTGATTAGAGAACCAGCATAGATGTGACCTGGCTCAACATCTATCTAGCTGCCTTCTAGGATGCATTGCCAGATCGTTCACTATTGCTAGAAGTACCTCAGCATGCTGTAATGCATTGCATACCAGTTGCATTTACAGTTATAAAATATACAGTTGACAATAAATAACTTATTAAGTTATACAATTATATTCATATGTGTGATTTTGGTGTCAGGACTGTTGTGTTTATTGCTGAACTGTCTGTAACTACAGATTTTTGTTACAAAATATCCAAATCTGCAGCAAATGCATCCTGCTGCACACATCACTGCTCAACACTAAAGAAGCTCAACTGGCCAGAACTACCTAATCACCTTATATTCATTCATCTTTAAATTGCCCACAAAATAATACATGAAATAAAACATTGTTCAAGGCCTACTCCTCACCATGGTGCCTTTGCTCAGGTAATCAGAGCCTACTAATCACTTTGAAATCCCAAACCAAGGATCAACCCAGGAATACACCCACAACAAACTCCACTTGTATTTTGGTTAAGAGCTTTCATTCTTGAGCACAAGAACTTCTACAGAACACACTAACAATCAATTTCTTTCAGATTAACTTTCAAATCCCGTAATACAACTGGAGACTCACTGTACTTGTCCTATGTCACCAAAGAGTGGAACTCCCTGCCTATCCCATAAAACAGGACAGCTGTGCATCTATCTTCAAGCACATCCTATAACAGCACCTAAACTCTTCCTAGCTCTATACTTGTTCACACCCTGACTAACCTTCTGCTTTAATATGTTTGCATTTCTAGGCCTAATACTCTATTTATATAGAATTTACTCTGACAAAGCTATATATATATATATATATATATATATATATATATATATGAGACCTGATCTTACACACAACAACACAGACAGAGGTGAATAGACACACATTACATTTGGTTCACAAATTGAAGTCGAGGCAGGCAAAGAGAAGGTGGACACAGAGATATGTGCAATATGGTGGGGGAGATGGGACCACCACCACTTTCACTGTCTCATTGTGGCAGCTATAGAAGGAGCTCTGCCCTGATATTCACGTGGGTGGTCTTGATGGTGTGGGGCTTGAGGATGGCCATTTCAACATTTCTTGCACCCACTGAAGGAGAGTGTGATAGTGTTCCCATTTCATTTTCACAGCCCTATGCAAGGCTGAAAAATCAAAGAGTTCAGAATTTAAGCTTTAACTTCCTCAGGTGATATAATATACTTAAACAAGCAATCCTTTTTATAACAAGCTCAATAGCAGCTACTCTGGAAGGAGCATCAGCTGAATCATAAGCACATTTTGTAAAGTGTTGTCACTTGAGACAAGGAAGCAATAACATTATTCTTAGAAAATATTTCTTCATAAGAGGGAAAGGTGGCTATAATGTTCCCCATATTCTCAAATTATGTAAGCAAAACCTTTAACACATGAGCTTGACTGTTAAGAGCTGTAAAAATAAATGTAGCAGAAGTGTACAGCCTTTTCCCTAAATCTATCAAAGGCTGTTCCATTCTTATCAGATGGAGAGGGTATTAGCATTTATCTGATGTTTGGCAGCAGCAAAATTTACCAAAAAAAAAAAAATCACTGCAATGTCAAATCTGGGATTAGTATATAAAAATGTGTATGTTTGAGAAACTTAACACAATATATTTGCTTTTTAGAGGAAGTAGACTGGCTGTCAGGTAAGGTACAAGCTGTAATAAACACATCATCCAATGCTGGAAGAACAGGAGGAACTGGAGTGGATGCTAGAAATTCCAGTTGAAATAAATTGTAGTAATTTTTCAAGGACAGTGGAATATCATATGCTCCATTCTGCATATGGTTTCACAAAAAGAAAATTCTTCTAAATAGCAACCAGAAGAAACCCTCTTCTCAGAATCAAAACCAGTCAGTTGTGGAGAAAAAGCAGTTGTCCCTCAAAACTATTTTCCTGCTCATTATACTCAGAATCTTCATATTACAAATTACTTTTTTCTCTTAACGCCAGAAATAGAATAATCAAGAGCCTGAACTGAACTCTGACCTAAGCTCAATAAATCACTCCTGTCCAAAGGACCAATGACAGGGTCAAATCTTTAACTTTCTTCCTCTTTTTGATAGTAATTGCCTTAAAAGCAGATTGACTCCTGTTAGTCCATTCACCCCTGGGGTGATTCATCTCAATACTGCTGGGCAGAGACATATGTCATGCTCCTTCCTCCGAGACAGACAAGAGTGGTTCTCTCATGCCCAAGAAGGGCACACCAGCAGCTGCAGAGGATGTTTCTATCCCACCGTCCTTGATGGCTGAAGGAACTATACTAGATGGAGCCAAGGTAAATGATGAACGGTCTGAGGAACCAGAAATGGCCATAATAGAGTCACCCATCTGTAGCTGAAGCAAATTTGTAGCCTGCAGAAGGGACAAAGGGTCTATGAAAATATAATTATTTTTGTGGCTGGAAGAAGGAAGAATCAGAGAACTAGTAGACTGGTGAAGCCTGAAATGAAGACTGAAGCCTGGGTATGACTGACTGAAAAAGTCAATAAAAAAGGTCAGTATTAACAAAGTAATTTTTCCTCCACAAGTCACAGTGAAATCACTTTAATCACTTACTCTGTCCTAAAGTAATTTAATATAACTTTTAATAAAAAAAATAAAAAAAAAAAAAAATTAGTTTTAATCATTCTTTCCCACAAAACTAGTTCACACTTCACAGTAAAATGTGAATAAAAGTTATGTGATAGTCTATAAATATAAAAACACTTTTCCCTCACTTAATTGAATTAAGATTCAGAAAATGTAATTTATAATGAAAATATATTAATGTAGAATATTTTTCCTGAAGAAAAAAATGCCCAGCAATGGAACACCATTAGGCAGCCATCAATCCTTGAAAGTCCACAAAAAAGTTCTTTGCCAGCAGGAAAGCTCTGAAGTACTTGCCTACCAGATCATTGCTTTTCTTTACCTCCACTTCAGTTGTCAATGGTTTGGATGTATGGAAGGTGCCCTTAAGCACTGGAAGCTGGCCGGCTGTTGAATCCGAAGCAGGATATAGCCGATATAGCTAAGGCAACTGCAGTAGTGATAAAATTATGAGTGTTAAAAGTGCATTGCTATGTCTAAGTTTTACCAATACTGGCGATCATGGTTTATCATGAGAAGAGGTATCTGTTGAGAGAGGCAACATAGCTAACAACTATACCTTACAATTAAGAGTGTTTCTCAATGTCAGTGTTAAAACTTACATTATGCAATGTTCTGCATTGATAGGATCTGTTACAACTTCACCCTTATGATTTTTTTTAAATAAATAACCTTGGTAACTATTACTGAATAATATTAGTTCATCAAAATAACTTTTTATATAAAGAAACAGTTATTTACCATGATGTGAGCTTCTAGTTGAAGTGTTTAGTAACAGTCCCATATTTTGCTCATTTGTTCTACACTGTCAGAGGTAGTATTCCATATTTTGGAGATGGAAAGTTAAGTGGTATGGGAGGCAGTGAATGGAAGAAAGATTTTGCATCCTGAAACTGATCCCATTAAAAACATCATTGGTGTGGTTTGATAAGGGTGTGGGGGCACAGCTTAATCTCTGAATGTTCTAAGTTGAAGTACATGATTGCGATTGATTGTTCACAGGCCCATAGGTTAGTATTAGGCTTGATGTCCTTGCAGGCCATTTTAAGCCAGGCCAATTTCCCTTTCTGCACACAAAATAAACTATGCATTTGATTATAGATTGGCCTTACCCAACCCATGGTCGATAATTATATATTATCCCTACAGAGAATAACTGGGATCATACCACAGATAATCTGAGGGGACCCATGCATGGGATTAAGTATTTAGGATCTGTCTCTGTCCATTAGTAGTACAGGGGGCAGTTCTGGGGTAAATTTTCTGTTTCACATCCATAGATGTAAGTTGCTCTTGAGTATGGACAAGGATGAACTTTGTTTTATGTAAATGATATGTAAATGGTTCTTTCATTTTATGTTTTTTTTTTTGTGGGGGGGTGCAGAAAATCAGATAGTAATCTTTGGGCAGTGGTGGCAACAAACAGTGGCCACACTCTAGCACTTGTATTTATTTCTTTATTTAATTGTTATGGCAATCATCATGAGTGGGTGTGATGCCCTATATTATCAAGTAGAAATATATTACTATGGCTGCTATATTTTTCATTTTCTTATCAATGAAATGTTAGAAGTATAAATAATTGTAATCAAGGGTGAAGGTTTTGATTCCTTCTAACTCCATTGCCTACTGTGCGATTCTGAGCTAGTCATTTGACCAGAGAGTGCTCTTGAGGTTCCCTTAAAAGGGAAACTTGTGTACAGTTAGCTTATACTGTTAACAAATGTATAAAATAAAATAAAAATAAATGCATGTATCATTTTTTAGTGGGAGGTGTTATATGAAAGCAAATGTCTGTTACAGGATCACTTCTGAAAGCTTACAGGTACAGTTTCTTTGTGGATGGATAGTAAATGTCAAAGAGTGACACAGGCATTATATTTAAGTGATTGCTTCACTAATAGACATAGTGCATTATCTCAGAAAGGGCACATTCCACTTGGACAAAATGTATGTGTTTTATGCCAAAGTGTCTTATTAGAAGTCCCTGAATTATTTATTCTGAACTGCCATCATGGAAATGACATATGTCTTTTTGCATGTAGCTAGTATTTCAGAAGGCTTTAGATATTATGGTCCAGCGCTATGTCTGGTTTCTAACTGGGGATTATAAAACCTCTGTATAAAAGGCAGGGTAAAATTGATGCCCAAAATATACATATGTACTAAGTATTCATTATGTCGCATATGCGAGTTCTATACATTTAACTAAAAAAATGCCATGCCTTCAAGTGGCTAAAGCTCTGGTGTAAATTTAGAGGGGGGGGTGGTGGTGGGCTGCACTACAAGGTGTGAAATAAGAACTGCAGCCTTATGTGTGTCTTGCAGCCGAATACCTTGTTGTTATTAGCTGTACATTTTGAAATGAAGTATCAAAACAGACATAGAAATATAGTCTTTTAAAATCAGTCCTCAACAGTTTTACTTCTTGCACCTTTCCAACTAGTCTAACACTGGGTCTGTGATGAACTTCTGATCAGTATGTTGAGTACAATAATAGCTTACAATATTTCTTTATTGAGTTGTCATTATTTATTTATTTTTCTGAATTTAGATTTTTTTTCTTGTCACTGGACTTATGACACCCACTCACCCCACACACAATTTAGAGTCATGGACATTAGACTGCATTACAGTAAGAGAAGGCTCAGTATGTGTCATTACAGCTGGAATGACAGTTTAACAGTATTTTGCATTTGATGTTCCTGACATCATTTTGAGACATTTGTTATAATACTTTTCATGCTTGCAGAGGAATAGTCATTTATTGCTAGGGAGCACCATCAGCCTTATTTAACCATTTGGATAATCTGGTTTTGCCATATATTTTTCCAAACTAATAAACCCAGTATATTTCAGAATTTTATTACTGGTGTTTTGTTATAAACAAGAACCAAAAGAAATGTATTTCTGAGATTTTTAATATAGCAAAATATACATATTTTACATGCTCTGAGAAGCAGATCCATTTTTGAAATTCTCTTTTCAAATTTTCCTAAAAACTGTTAGGCTGTTGAAGTTAGAATAGAATTCAGGTTAGAATTAGGCTTGTAAATTGACAGATTGCAACTTTTGCAAAGTAGTCAGATGAAACAAATACATAGCTTTCATGACTCTACCATTATTGCTTCTTATGGTCAAATAAACAAAAATGTATTTATATAATATTTGCAAGATTTTAGATGTAAAACAAATCTTTCTGCATGTATGCAATCTTTTCATCTGCTGTATATGTTGAGACATAAACATGATATAAAATGCAATTTTATTTTCCTTAAACTGTAACATGCAGTTCTTCTTTGTCTTTAGGGGTAGGAGTCCACCAAATTCAAGTTTTCTCCATAATCATGCCTTAAAAAATTTGGTACTGTCCTGCATAGAAGATGTTAAACAAGAAAGCAAACAAATTAATGAACTCAGAAGCCCAAGTGTTCATAGGTTCATAGGTTCGTACTAGGCTATCTGCCCTAAGGCATTTATAAACCTAGCCAGAGTGTATGTGCTTTACACAACCCCTTAGGATGAGAATACTACGCCCTTTTAGGGTTTAGTTTACTATGCCTCTGTCTAGTAGTGACACAGAGATGACCCCCGGGGTAAACCAATGATCTCCCATCCACTCGTCGAGATTTCTCTTGAGTAGAGTAAGTGAGGGGCTCTGCCTAACATGGACTGGGATTCTGTTCCAGAGTGTAGGGAGCCTCTGGGTTATGAATCTGTCCCTACAGCATGTCCTATTTATTTCTGTGTTGAGGTTTAAGTCACTTGTTCTCGTGTCTCTGATGGATTTGGATTTTCTGAGGTGGAGCATGTCCATTAATTCAGGATTGGACATGGCCTTGTACGTCAGGCACAGATCACCTCTGAGTAGGCGGTATGCGACTGAATAGAGCTGGAGTTTTTTCAGTCAGGCAGCATATGACATATGTTTAAGACCCTTTATCCTCTTGGTGAGGAACTTTTGGGGTTTTTCCAACTGCTGCAGGTGTCGGGTGAGATACATCCCAAATGGGGCATTGTACTCAATCATTGGCCTGATAAGAGAAGAGTACAGGGGCACAATGACTTCCCTTGATCTAGATGTGAAACCCTTCATGATAAGGTGGGCAATATAGAAGGTCTTCCTAACCACTTTGGCAATGTGAGTGTCAAATGAGAGGTTACTGTCAACCTGGGTCCGTAGGTCCCTGATTACCTCTTCCGTACTTAATGGATTACCGCCTATGTGGTAATTTGTCGGTACCTTGTTTTTCCCAAAGGGTATGACTATACATTTTTTGGCGTTCAGCTTAAGGCCATGGCTCTGGCACCAATTATCCATTTCTATGAGGCCTCTCTGAAGGATGTTTGTGTCCGCTGGAGTATCAATTATGGCGCCCAGTTTGCAGTCATCTGCGAACTTTGTCAACCACAATCCTCCTATGTTTGACTGTACCTCGGAAAAATAAATGCCGAACAAGAGGGGTCCCAGGACTGAGCCCTGTGGGACACCGCTTGTGACTGGCTTAGAGTCTGACATAGCTCCAGCAACTCTGACCCTGTGGATTCTGTCCTTGAGCCAGTTTGCAACCCATCTTGTGACATATGGGTTTACATTTAAGCTGGTGAGTTTGTCTATGATGCCCGAGTGGGGTATTGTGTCAAAGGCTTTTGCAAGGTCAAGGTAGGCTGTGTGAACTGCCTTACCCTCATCAATGGCCTTAGTGACTGTTTCAAAAAAGTCGACCAAGTTCAAAAGGCAGGATCTGCCCTTGACAAAGCCAAATTGGGTAGGATCCAATGTCTGTAGGTCCCCAATGTCTTTGTTTATGAGTTCCATAAGGATCCTCTCCATAGCTTTGCAGACCAGGCTCATCAAGCTTATGGGGCGGTAATTTCCAGGGTCCGTAGACGCACCGCCTTTGTGAAGTGGGACCACTGTTGCCGTACGCCACTCTTTGGGTAAGTATCCTGTAGTAAGGCTAAGATTAAACAGCAGCCTTATGTGTGGGTTTAGTTCCTCTTGGAGTTCATGTAGCACACAGCCCGGGACACCATCCGGTCCCATTGATGCTGTGTTTTTAGCTTTAGAGAGTGCGGCTCTCACCTGGGCATCTGAGATGTTAGGGAGGCTACACTGGGATAGTTATTTCTCCTTTTGGGGGGGGGAGAAATTTGCACTGAACCTGTCTGCCAGAATGTTGGCAATGTCAGTGGGTTCAGTGTATTTTGTGTCATTTTGGACTAACTCTGAGCATATCTGGGAGTTTCCACCCAGGTTTCTAACATAGCTAAAGAAGGCCTTGTGATTGTCTTTTGTGTCTTTTGCGATTTTTCTCTCAAAGTTGGCCTTGGATGATTTTATGAGTAATCGTAGTTTTTTGCTAGTACTGATCAGAGACGCCTTCCCTTTTAGGGATTTTGCTCTGTCATGTAGTAGCTTCCTCCTCCTGTTGTAAAGTTTGTTTATGGCTGGGGTCCACCAGACCGGGCGCCTTCCTTTGGGGGAATGGGTCTTGGTTTATTTGGGATTGCATGATCCATGCATTCTTGAAGGTGCCCATAGAAGGCATTTGCAAAGGATTCAGCAGTGTGGGTTGTGGTTTCCACTGGCCCAGGGGCATTGAAGGATACCACTTCAGTCTTAAGAAGTGTGAAGTTTGCTTTTGAGAAGTTCTTCACTGTGGTCTTTTGTGCAGGGGGTGGGGGCGGGATGTGGATTTCCAGTGAGATTAATTTATGGTCTGATCTTACCAAAGAGGGATATACTTCCGGTGTGGAGCATTTTGTCCCCATGTTTGTGATGATCAGGTCTAGTATATTGTCTCCTCTTGTGGGAATGGTGACTAGTTGTTCCATTGCATTTGAGTTTATGAATTCTAGGAACCTTTGGGCTAGGGTGTTTGGGCTTGAGTAATGTTCCCAGTCTATGTTTGGGTAGTTGAAGTCTCCCAAAATGATGGTATTTGGAGAGACATTCATCCTCTCCAGTGTCTTCAGGAAGGCTGTGTGGGGTTCCTGAGTTTGAGAGGGTGGTCTGTAGCATGCTACAAATTGTAAGGCAGTTTTGCCTATGGTTAGTTGCACCTGGGTAGTCTCTGATGCTTTGTGCATTGCCACTAACCTGGAGGTGTGGGTATCTTTGATGAAAATGGATACTCCCCCTCCTTTTGTGGTTCGGTCCAAGTTTTGTGGCCAGAAGGCATGATATGAGGTAAAACCTGATAGTGCTGGGGTGCTCTCAGGAGCCTTGAACCAGGTTTCAGTCACTGCACAGACATCAATGTTCTCCATACTGAGGAGGGCTTCGAGGGCGTGCATCTTGAGGTTTAGACTTCTGGCATTGAGCAGCATTACCCTTAGTTTTTTTCCACTTGTGTTTTCTAGGGAGGTAGGTTTGTCATTTGAGCCTTGCCTAAAAAGGCACTATGGGGGTGGCAAGAGCCTTGGCCAATATCCGGAAGCCCAGGAGTGACAGGTGCAAGCCATCCCTTGTGAAGCAGCGTGGCTTGTCAAGCATGTCATCCCAAGCAGACAGACATTGGATCCCCTTAGAATGACACCAGTAATTAAGCCAATTGTTAAAACTGATCATTTTGTCTTTGTACTGTGGCATCATTCTTGGTGAGGGTAAGATGCTGCTCAGGGTCAGGGTCATACTGGCCTGGGCTACATAATCAGTGAGCTCCTCTATGTCTCTTTTCATGTAGTCCAGGGAGGTACGTCTCAGGTCGTTCACACCGGCATATACAATGACTTAGTCATATTTGTACTTGCTGTGGAGTGACCTGAGTGCTTGTGTTATGTGGTGGATTCTAGCTCCCGACAGGCAGCTTACTGTGACCTTTTCCTTCTTCAGTCTGGTGAGCGGGACGTCAGTGTGTCTGACTATGGAGTCACCTATTACAAGTGTGTCTGGCATGTTGTTTGGCCTTAAGGGCTGTGACTGTTTAGCACACTGACTTTGTGAACTATATGTTGCATGTGCTATGTCTTGAGGTGGTGGTTGCTTGGGCGTCTGCTTTGGAGGCCTCTGTTGCTTTGGTAGATTTTTAATCAGCGCCTCCGAGTACGTTTTTGTATGTTTATGTGTTTGGTTTGCTGTTGTGATTGTTCTATGTGAGACTGGGTTTGTGGTGTGCGTGGTTACCTTCTCCTCCTGACTGGTCTTGCCAGTACTGAATTGAGAGAGCTCAGCCTCCAGTTTGGCTATATAGTTGCATCTCTCGCATATATTTGTATTTGTTGGGAGGAGGAGAGGGTTGTCTGTGTACATGAGGCAATTGTAACATTGTCTCAAGATTCCCAGATTCACCAGCTGAACAGGAGAGGATGCCAGCAACTGACCCTTCGACATGCTAGAAATAGTGAAAAAGATTGCTGTGTAACTGAGTCAGAAAGGACCTATAGGGAGATGTGTAAACAACAGAATTTAGGTGAATGAAGTACTTTCTTTTGTTTAAGAGTGCTTTACCTGTATAAAAATGCTTTAGGAGCAAGTGCTGAGCTTTTTTGATAGAGTATAGGCTGTTTAGATTGCAAGTAGAACAGTTCTAAGGGAAAAATTGAAGAGCAGACTTGGCGGAGCCAGAAAAAGTTTAACCTTGTTTAACCAAGTTTAACCTTGTTTAACCGGTGCTGCGCTATGCGCACGAATGAGCAAAGCTGTGCAAAAACGGATTTTAAGCAGTGAACTACAAAAGAGCTAGGAATGGTCCCAAACAACCAATTACTACAGCTTCTTGTGCTGAGGTCACTTCCCCCAAGGACAGGTAGGCTGCCCAAGGCTCCCCACTCCCACTGGTGAGCAAAGAAACTTCCTTCTATCCAAGTAAGGTAATGGACAACACAGGAACTACACCACAGCCCAGAATACAGCAATGCCTGTATACTGGTCTAAACTAGTCGAGAAAGGCGGGAAAACAAGGATTATTTTTTTTGTAGAAATACACAGAAAATGCAGAGACAGTGATAACTTAGTTACACAGGCTAGCACACTTTAGGGGGCAGCCTCCACAGTTAAATTAAACAAACAAACAAGCAAACCTTCGATTAAATTTGACTAAATGTAACTTTAAGTGCAGATTTAAAAATAAATGCAGTAATCAGAAAAAAAACACTTCGGGCTAGTTTAAAGTAAGCAACAGAAGCTATTTTCAGTGAAAAAAAAAGCAAATATACTTAAATCCAGAAGGTAGTCGCTTTTTCGAGTTCCTTGCTGCTAGGACCACTCTGTAAACCCATGTGGAGCTTGTCTGAGCAGTATAGCCAGAAAAAAATGCCCAGAGGTGGATTTTAAGCAGTGAACTACAAAAGAGCTAGGAAGGGTCCCAAACAACCAATTACTACAGCTTCTTGTGCTGAGGTCACTTCCCCCAAGGACAGGTAGGCTGCTCAAGGCTCCCCACTCCCACTGGTGAGCAAAGAAACTTCCTTCTATCCAAGTAAGGTAGTGGACAACACAGGAACTACACCACAGCCCAGAATACAGCAATGCCTGTATACTGGTCTAAACTAGTCGAGAAAGGCGGGAAAACAAGGATTATTTTTTTGTTTTTTTTTTTTTTGTAGAAATACACAGAAAATGCAGAGACAGTGATAACTTAGTTACACAGGCTAGCACACTTTAGTGGGCAGCCTCCACAGTTAAATTAAACAAACAAACAAGCAAACTTTCGATTAAATTCGACTAAATGTAACTTTAAGTGCAGATTTAAAAATAAATGCAGTAATCAGAAAAAAAACAGTTCAGGCTAGTTTAAAGTAAGCAACAGAAGCTATTTTCAGTGAAAAAAAGCAAATATACTTAAATACAGAAGGTAGTCACTTTTTCAAGTTCCTTGCTGCTAGGACCACTCTGTAAACCCACGTGGAGCTTGTCTGAGCAGTATAGCCAGAAAAAATGCCCAGAGGTGGATTTTAAGCAGTGAACTACAAAAGAGTTAGGAATGGTCCCAAACAACCAATTACTACAGCTTCTTGTGCTGAGGTCACTTCCCCCAAGGACAGGTAGGCTGCTCAAGGCTCCCCATTCCCACTGGTGAGCAAAGAAACTTCCTTCTATCCAAGTAAGGTAGTGGACAACACAGGAACTACACCACAGCCCAGAATACAGCAATGCCTGTATACTGGTCTAAACTAGTCGAGAAAGGCAGGACAACAAGGATTATTTTTCTGTTTTTTTGTTATTTTTTTGTAGAAAAACACAGAAAATGCAGAGACAGTGATAGCTTAGTTACACAGGCTAGCACACTTTAGTGGGCAGCCTCCACAGTTAAATTAAACAAACAAACAAGCAAACTTTCGATTAAATTCGACTAAATGTAACTTTAAGTGCAGATTTAAAAATAAATGCAGTAATCAGAAAAAAACAGTTCAGGCTAGTTTAAAGTAAGCAACAGAAGCTATTTTCAGTGAAAAAAAAGCAAATATACTTAAATCCAGAAGGTAGTCGCTTTTTCGAGTTCCTTGCTGCTAGGACCACTCTGTAAACCCACGTGGAGCTTGTCTGAGCAGTATAGCCAGAAAAAAATGCCTCGAGGTGGATTTTAAGCAGTGAACTATAAAAGAGTTAGGAATGGTCCCAAACAAGAATTACTACAGCTTCTTGTGCTGAGGTCACTTCCCCCAAGGACAGGTAGGCTGCTCAAGGCTCCCCACTCCCACTGGTGAGCAAAGAAACTTCCTTCTATCCAAGTAAGGTAATGGACAACACAGGAACTACACCACAGCCCAGAATACAGCAATGCCTGTATACTGGTCTAAACTAGTCGAGAAAGGTGGGAAAACAAGGATTATTTTTCTGTTTTTTTGTTTTTTTTGTAGAAATACACAGAAAATGCAGAGACAGTGATAGCTTAGTTACAGAGGCTAGCACACTTTAGTGGGCAGCCTCCACAGTTAAATTAAACAAACAAACAAGCAAACTTTCGATTAAATTCGACTAAATGTAACTTTAAGTGCAGATTTAAAAATAAATGCAGTAATCAGAAAAAAAAACAGTTCAGGCTAGTTTAAAGTAAGCAACAGAAGCTATTTTCAGTGAAAAAAACACAAATATACTTAAATCCAGAAGGTAGTCGCTTTTTCGAGTTCCTTGCTGCTAGGACCACTCTGTAAACCCACGTGGCACTTGTCTGAGCACAGGCCTGCAGCAATTAGACTAACTTTCACATATATCAATAACTACTTAATCCAAGAGGCCCACTGTACCAGGTCAAATAGATTTACTCCAAACTGAAAATAAAATGTATAAACAGTATCGGGCAATGCAAAAAACTACAAAAATGGTCAAATCAGTTAGGAAAATTAAATGCTGACAAAAAAGTACTTTGCTGTTTTTTTCTCTTCTTTTAAAATCTAGCTGTCAGTCACCAGTGAATGTAAATGGTTCAGGCATCTGTAGTCTTCTCTGTAGGACAAGGCTGAGTTGGACTCAGTGTAGATAAGTATTAAAAAAGGGAGAAAAAGAGAGAGTGAAATAGAAGTGAAATGTTTCTCAGGTACTGCAGCAATTGGTTTAACTCTCACCAAAATCAATCACTACTTTGTCTAAGGTGGCCACTACATCAAGCCAATCAGATTTGCTCAAAGCAAAGAATAAAAGGCAAAAACAGTATCAGGCAATGCTGAAAACAGCAATAAATGGCTAGATCAATTAGGTAAATTATATGCAAACAAAATAGTACGCCCCTGTCTTTCTTCTCATTTTAAATCCAGCATTTAGGTTCAAGTGATTTAAACTACCTAGGACATTACTCTCTCTTAGATTAATCACTTCTTAGTCCAATTTGGCTACTACTCCAGACCAAAGAGATTAAATCAGAGAAGAAAATAAAATACAGAAACAGTTTCAGCTAGTGGAGAAAACAGCTCTAATGCCTCTACCAGTTAGGCAACATAAGGGCAATAAAAAAAAGTACTTTCCTGGCTTTGTCTTACCAAATATAAAATCCAGCAGTTAGTCCAACAGTGAGTGCACATGATGCAGGCATCTGCAGTCGTATCAGACTCATAATCTTACCCGCTCTTTCATACAGTCTAAAATACTGCATTTATCAGCTTTTGTTGATTCTATGCTATGTCAATGTCCAGTTCTATGCATTAGATCACTTTGTTCAAGCTTCCTGATGATTATTTTTTCTTTGTATTGTTTTATTTTCCCTGTATATAAACATAGGACTTCACATCTGAGATATTTTCTGAATGACATGCATAGTCTACATTAATGTTTCTCATTGTCTTTGTCTTTGGTTGAAAGTGCTTTGTACAGTCCATATAGCTTTCTTGATGTTCACTGCTGTAATCATGTTTTGGTTTTGAAATCATAGCACTCTTCTAAACTGGCAGATGGCTCATCTATATTTGGGTGAACCTACATTGGTTGCAGTTTTACTTGGATAAAACAAGACAAGACATTTGAAGAAGTTTCAACCAGATGATAAAAGGCATTTTTGCATGGAGGCCCTCCTTGTGGCAGATTTGCCTGCCACACCCATCTTTCTAATGTTTGCTAACTCTAGAATTACACAACCCAGTGAAAACTGAAAATCTCAAATACTTTGAATGACTGCTGGTGTACAAATACAATCTGCACTGGCAGAGATTCTCTGGGTAAAACAACGACTGAGGACAGTATACTTGTTGAGCTTAAACCTTGTCCAGTTTACGCATGACCAAGGGCAAGGAAGCTGGTGGACATTACACCGTTATCTTGGCAAGCTTTGTACTGTTACAAGGTAACAAGCTGATGTTTTTGATGGCTCCCTATTGAAATGTCAGCACCAGAAATGTTGAGTGCTGAAAAGCCAAAAATAAAGATCTAAAAAAGCCTGGAGAAGGTGAATCTTGAAAATTGCTCTTCTCCTCAAAACTTCTTTTGCAGTGGGGCAAGACCCCCCCCCCCACACACACACTCCTCATGTGGGGGTCAAGTTCTACACAACCCTTGAACTTATATATATCAACTGTGAGATCACTATAACTCGGATGAAAGGGAATATTCTAAGAAATGGCATCACTGACTTATTATATGTAAGTCTGTTCTTTCAGCCAATCATTCTCTGCATTTCAGGATTTGCTGTAGCAGGTCATGACATTTCAAATGTTTACCATTGATGACATTTCGTGTTACAATATGTTCACATACTAATATATTCAATATGTTATGCTTCAGCCATATAAGTTCCTAGGTTTTCAACATTCATCTTTTAGACTTTGATATTTCTGCACCTTGACTTCTAGAATTAGGGATTTAGCAGTGCTCTCTTTGAATTCCTGGACATTGAATATAATCTTTCTGTTTTATTAGCTGTACCTTGTATAATACTGTTTTGGTGTATCTTACATTGATTGCCTTATCTAATTAGCCGCAGCTCTACTTGCCTTGTTTCTAAAGTCATAATGCAAAAATGGATCAGTTTGGACAGGTCTACCTGTAAAGTTAATAAATCATAATTGTGACAGAGCGCCAGAAAAAAATGAAACACATATGCTTTCTGATGGTGGTACAAATGAAAGTATACCACTGTGAAATGGGAATCCTGCAACCCCTTAACCCAGTCCCTCTGTATACTATAGCTGTAAGTCCTCAGTACAGTTTCGATGTAGCATGTGAGCGTGATAGCAAGTTTACATCTCCTTCTAATGTTACAGCACCCTGGAGCACCTCTGTTTTATATCTCTAAGCTTTTCAATGTATTTTGGTAGTAGAACATTAAGAGATACAAATCTGTACGTCTTTTTAAACACTTTTTCCATGACAATCTGTGCTGGATATGCTGTAGAGAAAGAGGCCATTTCTAAAGAAGATGTAATCTGAATATAATACCAAGTAATATCACTTTAATGCATTGTTTTACATTGGAAGTTAACACAGAGCACAAATACTGATCCAGTATATTGGACTGGTTTGGTAAAGTGATTGAACACTGCATTCCAAAACACAGATATGTGAGTTTATCTCCTACAGAAGCTATTCAATATCAGCCTCAAAACCGGTTTGATGCTGCATGAATGGAGGACAACAACAGTCCTTCCCTTGTGCAATGTTGGGACTTCAGTGGACACAGGTACTTATGCACCCATAAGCCTGACCAGTCTCATTTGTAAGGCTATGGAAAGTATCATTACATAATTATTAAATACGGATATAGCTAAGCTGCAGACATTCAAACCAGCTCAATTCAGATTTATCAGGAGTAGATTCTGCCTACTTAACTTGGTCAACATCTTGAAAAATAATTTTTATTGAAGAAATGGACGAGGTCAAAACAAAGCAGAATGCATATCTAGACCTTGCAAAGGAGTTAAACAACTTCCCAGACTCAAGTATCATAGATAAACTGTCCTAGCTAAATGTCAGTCTACATGTAACTCATTGGATAGCAGACTGGCCCAAAAAGAGAAAAGAAAGTTAGGGTGCATGGCTCTATCACCACCAAAAGACCTGTCATTAGTGGTGTACCCCATGATTCAGTCCTTGAGTCACTCTTCTTTCACATTTACATCTTGGAGGTCACTGTTACTGTTAGTGGTTTCTGGCTGACCAAGTCTGCAGATGATTGCCAACTTGGTGCCATCATAAACTCCCCAGAGGTCATCCAGATCTTCCAAGAGTGCCTGTTTTTAACAAACAGCTGGCGTTAATACCATGGACTAAAAATAAATGCCAATAATTGTACAACATCATCCTTAGTAAAGCCTGCCTCCCTTTGTAACTACCACATTGACAACACATCTCTGAAAATTAAGCAAGTAGTTAGGGATCTCAGAACTTCTGTCAAAAGCCTGCTGTGCTTTGATTACTATTTATCCACTGTTGTAAGGAAGTCTTTTTCAATTGCTTTATTAGTATCTAAAGGAATTGTGTCCAGCTGCATGGATTTAATCATTCACTGGCACTCATTAGGCCAGTCATTGAGTATAAAGCCCTATTGGTATGCACCTGTTCAAGCACTTGTCACAACTGGAATGTCTGTGACATGCTCTCACTAAAATATCAAGGCCCTAAATCATAAAAACTATGCAGATAATCTCAAAGCCTTGTCCCTCCTCTTAGTATCACACAGGCGACTGAGACGTAACCTTTGTCGCTCGTATAGAGCATCAACAGATTCTGTTCTGTCAGACCTGTTACATATTTGCATACCTTTTTCTCCAAAACATTCTTTTGATATTGAAAAACAGATTGAAGTCCCTTGAGTTCTTTCAGGGTAACAAGGAAACAATGAGCAACCTAAGTGACTTGGTAACAATTTACAATGCACACAAGTGGGACTGAGGAATTCAAACCCCAGATTACATAATGAAGTGTTAGATACAGAAACAGGCCATACTGCAATGATTGTTTAGGACAGTTCCCTTTACAGATAATATTAGCAAGAATGATACTGGCTAGTAAATCAGCATTTATGCAAGCTTGGCCCAACAACGTAACACCCTTTTGACAGACTAAAAAATCTTGACTTAAGTATTAGAACTGGGTCTCTAATTCACATCCTGCTCTTTCTAAACTTACATTTATACTAATTTAGTGATCTAGATGACTTTTTTAAATATATGCACGAAGGCAGCATTTTAAGTGTAACACTGTTGTGAAAAATCATGCACAAGAAGGAAAGAAGAAAAAAAATGTTTTCTTTTAAAGCTATTTCAAGCAGGAGATGTACACAGCATGTTCTAAGTGTTATGTAACATATTAGGCTATTTAAGAAATTGAGAGTGAAGAGAATGAGACTTATCTCCAGTAATTTAATTTAATTGTACTCTAAGAGGGTGTATTAACTGCTGACTCTTTCTCAAGGCTGAAGAAAATTATGGTCTCTCAGCAAAAAGACTTTGCCAACATCCCACTGAGTGCTGATACATGGCAAGCATGAAGTGACAGTCTATAATTTATTGGGTCATTAGGTAAAAAGAACAGTCTTAAGAAAAAGTTGGTTTTCTTTACTCATGCTCTAAAGAACCTGCATTTATACAAGTGCTAGAGTCATATATAATCTTGTCTAAATGCGGCTTTGCAGGATTAACATAGTTGTGTTTTCTGTTGCAACAAATAAATAACAGACGGCAACAAGTAAGCCACTGAGGCAAATGGCTTCCTTATGAATAATATACCATAATTTCAATGATTCTAATATATTACTCTGCAAAAACAAGTAATCGATTAAATTATCCATTTTTAAAAACGAGTTAATTTGGTTTAGAGAATGATATTCTGTTATCGTGTCAAATCAGTATAAAGAAAATATTCTTAACTATTATATAATGCAGTTAATGCTGCTTTGCATTTAACATCTGGAAGATAAACACTACCATGTCTATAGTCAGGAGAAGATAGATTAAAAGTAATAACTTTCTTTTTTTCTACATGAAAACAATGACAAGAAAAATTGAGAAATCACACTCATCTAAATTAAATGCATGAAGCTGTTTATACTTTTAAGTCCTATAATTACTGCTCAGTAATGCATCTTTTTTTGGCATTCATTCTCACAGTTTTTGAACATTGCCATTTTTTCATTCAATAAAGTTTAATACACACACACACATGCACACATATATATATATATATATATATATATATATATATATATATATATATATATATATATACATACACACACACACACACACACACACACACACACACACACACACACACACACACACAAAATGGTATTTTATTTCCAATATTTGAACTTGGTATAACAATTAAACAGTAAGTGCTAAGGTCAAATGATTTATTTCCCTTATATATGCTTTCATTTTGCAGAGCCTGCCTCCTTAACCCCCCCCCCAAAAAAGACAATCACTGCCTGTGCATCCCTTTGATGTTATATTGGGATGAAAGCAGAGGTTCAAATGGCCTAAATCATGTTTGTCAAGTTACTGCTGTCATGCATCTACATAGCAAGTCTCCTC
This sequence comes from Protopterus annectens, assembly GCF_019279795.1. Lineage (NCBI taxonomy): Eukaryota > Metazoa > Chordata > Ceratodontiformes > Protopteridae > Protopterus > Protopterus annectens. The sequence goes on from NC_056735.1 coordinate 522,189,912, forward strand.
ACCCCTAACTCCAAAGGCAGCCACTTTATATGCACCTGATGTGTGACTGTGAAGAAAGTGAAAAAATGATTACAGTAATGTATTCCACTTTGCTGCTCCCAGACAGTATACTGCCCCTAAACAAACCATAATAAACTTATTTGTATACCTCTGAGGTTTGTGAGAAAAGTAAAAGAAACATTGACAATTCTATTACTAGCCCAAACACAAGCTATAGTGACCTCCTGTGCACACCTCTACACTTTGATTGTGATGAAAATTAAAGAAGAAATGACCACACAATACCCTGCCTCCAACACAACCTACAGCAACCTTCTTTACACACATCTGAGTGGAGCTGGTTGTAGAATGGATATGGATGAGAGCAGAGGCCACCACTTACTCCATATCAAAACCCATTTATACAGTCTGTGGTGTGGGTTCCATCAGACTCCTAGAAGATCTTAGCGTCTGAATGTTCTGTAATATATTTTATGCCTAACTTTTGAAATATAATTACCTGTTAACTACATTTTTTACTGATACCTAGAAGAGTAATGTATGTCTCTCAACATTACTGGGTGATGCACAGATATAAGCATAGCAATACTAGTTTTTGCAAATAGCAATGCATTGTACAGCACTGGTACTGTCACACTAGGTTAGTAACTGTTTGTAGCAATGGTCAGACAAAAGCAGGGGTAAGTCACTTTTATTTACCTCATTGAGGAGTAATGCATACCTGTTACTGTCCCTGATTTCACAGACCGTCCGTGATTTTGCCTCATAATTTTGCTCTGTCCCTTATAAAAAGTTTGATTTCATGGTAAATCATTCAGGATTACAGATAGTCAATAAATCTAGAGATGAGCATTTACTACCTCCTATTATCAAAAACATGCATGTTGATGTAAAGTGTGTTATTCTATTAACTCTGTAAGTGAATTAGAGTTTGTTTGTTCTTCTTTCAGCTTTTCCCGGTTAGGGGTCATCACAGCGGAACTTCGGTCTGCTAATGATTGGCAGTAGATTTTTACGGTGCCAAGGTCCCAGCTCGATGCCCAACCATCAATGAAGGCACGCCCATTTACGCATGTATTTCGAATGCCACTCAACCGTGGAGAGGACATGCAGAATCCACACAGAAGGCACTCCAGCCAAGATTCAAATGGGATAACCTCTTGCTGTGAGGCAACAATGCTACCGCTGCATCACAGCAGCTTCCTGTAAGTGAATTAGAATAATATTTAAAATGTGTTCCTTGATTTTGAGTCACTATTATATTTGCTTTTGGTCAAAATTCTTGAGCAAAAAAGTTGAGAGTTATAGCATCTGGTGTTCTGCCAGTATTTATAAAACTGCCTTAAAGAAAAAAACATCCCTGAAAATTGAAAGATTAGCTCTTCATAAAATCCAAGGTATGCACCAAGATCAGTCACTCTGGTCTACTGATTTCTCTAGTACTTACCTTGCTCATGTTCATTATCAAATTTATCCTAACAGGGTCATATTGCAGCCCAGTTCAGGTTAAACAGCATAATCAGAAAATTAATACACTTTTTTCCTCCTCATTTTTCCAGACAGTAGCAGATTTGTGGGGCCCCCACATTGTCAAGGATGAATAAGCCCCTCACCCACTGCTATTTGTTTTGCAGGTACCTAGAAATGGCTATGGTGTTAGTTTTAGTGGACAGAATGTCCATCAGTAGGATTTAACTAAGCCAGGGGCACTATGTCAATGGTAAAATATTTAATGGAATTGTTAACCCTGTTACTTGACAAAAGACTGTTACAATAACCAGAGATATTTGCATTTAAAAGGAGATATGAATAAGAGTTAAAAACCACTTGGTTTGACAGACATGTTACAAAATACCAAGATAAGTTAACTTGCTGTGGTTGGGGGCACCAGTGACCACAGGGTTTGCTGGTGCCTAAAGCTGGCTATGTAAACCGAGGAAATTGTCCTCTAACATTTGAAAGTATCCTGTATTAGGTATTCAGAGCTAAACATAAATCATCTAAGCAGATGCCCCACACGAGAGAACTAGAGTTGCCTTTTTTCTTATTATTTTCTAGGTGTGGAAATAATGATGCACCGCTTATACTATAATTATTATATTAAAAGACATTAATTGGATTGCTAGAAATATAAAATGCATATATAAATCTGGACTTGTAAGAAATATATAATTTATATCATGGATATGTTCCACTATTGTTGAGATGCACAGCAGAGTCTGTCTAGGAATTTTTGGACACCATTCGTGAGCAGAAAACAGAAAGGCACACAGCATTACAGAACGTATAGACCATGTAAAGTGTACATATTTTTATGTTTGCATCAGTATGTGGGAAGCTCAATAATTATGTGCACTATGGGGTGGGGGTATGTTGTATAAATATCAACTTTTTTTAACTTATTTTATTATTTGTTGACTGGGGCTTTGAACTGATCCAGAATGTACCCAACTCAGCTACCACCTGCACTCTAATAGGCAAAACTACAAATGTTTACAATATAAAAATATGTTATAGTTTTAGTAAGTAGGCAGACATATATGAACAGATTTAGAGCAGCATGCATAGACCTAATGGTGTAGTACATTCAGCATAAGCAAAATGGCAGGCTGGTAATATTAGTCATGACAAAATATATTGCCAGTTAGAATACAAAGACATCATATGATAGTCATATATGTAGAAAAATAAGTATAAGTACAACAGTTTTCAGTGCATTAAAATGAACATGTGAGGTTAAATAATTAACAGTTCAACAGTTATCAATCAAACTTATATGTATCTCAATGTATTCATCAAATTAAACTGAGTAAACAGTAAATTAATAAACTATAAGGAAATGGGATACTGTATCCTTAGGCATGATTAATTAATAATGTTTCAGATGGGTTAAAAAACAGAAATCCATTGTTTTAAAAGATGACATTTGTCAGTATTTTAAGGGAAGTGTTGAGTGGTATAGCTGGTCTGGACATAGAGAAAGATATTATATTGTGGTGAATTATGCAGCAAACCCATTTGAGTTTGAAAGGAATTTCAGATTGGCATCATGGGGAATTCAAAAGCCATGGGTTTCTTTATTTTTTAGCAAAATGATTAAACAAATAATCTAATACCTGCAGACATCCTGTAGATACACACAGTACAGCATGATGTCTGTTGCCTGGGTACATTTTAGAGTTTTAATGCACTTTTGTAAAGGTGCAGAGTCTGCTTTTGTTCACTTCTCTACATACCATTGGTACTGTGACCACTACTGCATATTATAGGTGTGTAAGGCACACAGATCTTGAGCAGAATTACCATCAGTCAAAGGCTGGTACTCCCTCATACGAAATGTGATTCAAGAGTATTTCTGTATCACTGTACATGCATGTATATTTGTATTCATTTATATCTTGAAAAGCTGTGCCCTGTGTTAAGTACAAAACTTTTCTACTATTGCCAAACACAGCTAGTGTGATGGCTGCATCAGATATTATACCAGTGCATGTGTCTGCATTTGTGTGTACTGTGTACTGCAGTGCCAGGGCTTGCTGCAGGGGGGCATGATTGTTAATGTTCTCCTCTGTAGACTGTATACGGTGTTGCACAGCAATGTCATGTTGCACAACCCATCACTATAGCATCTTGCTCCACATACCTTTGAGATTTGATAGTCCATGATTATACTTAATGCTGCTTCATGGCTCAGATTGAGCATCCTGCTGTACAGGCAATGGAATTGTAAATTGTGGCCAACAGTTTATTTAGCTGGATGGCATGAATTGTATTGGTGTTCAGTAACATGGTTCATTGTGGTTCATGAAAGTGTTATTCTGACACATCTTAGTTTCATGGAAGGATGTAGTGTTAGGTTTTTACTACAAACAAATCATACAGATCACAAAATACCCTTTTTGAATCTTACCCCAGGTTATTAAATTTGCTGGCTAACATATACCCTTGTAGTTTAATTTACCTGAGTAATGTTGGGGGTATTTCCTGGTCCTGTGTTGAGCAAAATGTTGCCCCCATAATATATGTCTGGCTATTCCTATACTTTGAAACTCTTGCTGTATATTTAACATTATCGGTCATTCAAAAAAATTAAATATGTTCTGTTATTGATGACTCTAACATAAAATAATAAAATAAGCATTAAATACTATGAAGACTTTTAACATGCCAACAACTTAGATAAGATAGAGCAACCACATACTGTAATTTATATAACAAGCACATGTTACTTATTTGTTTTCTTTTTCTTTCTTTCTTTTATTTTCTTTCCTCAGATGTTATAAATGACCACCAATAATCATCACATGCAAAGCAGGAGACATGTAATGCAACAAGCACTTAAATGACATATTAGATATGTCTATTATCTCCTGTCATCACGCAAATGCAATATAATGGCATTCTGTTGATGGCCAGCCTTGCCATAATATGTTCCTAATATGTTTTTTTGCAGAAAACCATCAAGTTGTAAAAGAAATGCAAGAGCTGTTTCTCTTACCATCTTATTTCCGCAAGCTTATCAATGGAAAGCACCACTTTCTCGCTAATATTTTCAAATGCAATTCCTTTAGGCTATACCATAAAGCCACAGTATTACATTATAATCATGGAGCAGGGGTTGGGGGGGGGGGTTCTTGGATGTTTATATATGGAAGGATCAGCATATGCAATGTCTTTGCCCTAGATATCTTTGATCTATCCAATTTTTGGGTACATTTATGTTTTATTATGTGTATCACTACATCATTATGTCCTAATCGCATAGTACCCACAACAAAACATTTCTTGTACATGGTAGCCTTCCTTTTGCTTTGAATTTAAGGACAAATTTGAGGTTTCCTATGAGCAGCTTAATGCTGAACATTTCAGCAAAAATCCAGTTAACAAATGCCAGGAAAAAGGCAATCCAAATATTTGTTGGGATCTTCATCCCAAATTATGGTGGTATATCACTTTTAGATGACTATGTAAGGCTAGACAAAACTAATGGACAATAAATTCATAGAGGCATATCTTCCTTGGTCTGTTCATCCAATATTACATGAATCTGGATGATATAAAGTAATGGTAAGGATGCATGTTTACTACTTTTAAAATAACATGTAAAAAGATTTGGCATTCAGAAAAACTGTGTCACAGATAAATGTGAAATTATCAATAAATTGTGTTTGACATTATTTCATTTAATTGTGTTAAAAAGTTATTTTTTTTCAAAACAGGTTTATTGTTTTAACATATAAGAGAAATATCATAACAATTTTATACAAGTAATTAAAAATAGGTATTATTATAATATTCAACAAAACAAAAAAAAATTATTTTTGATATTTTAGTAGATATTTGTTTAATAATTGTATTTATATATTTTGACTGTTTTTTTTTCTTACTTCACAGTGTCACAATGAGTGGTACTGTGCGTCAATTACCAGATGAAATGTCTTCTGTATAACATCTCCATGATCTTCCAATGTTTATGTGGGTTTTCACTCATGCCTCTGACTTTCTTTCAAATTTCAAAGACATGCTGATGTGTGAACTAGTAATCATCAGCATTACCAGTATAAGTACATGCAGTATGCAGATGTATGTATAATGAAAAAATACTTGGTTCACAATCCTGTATAGAGAACCTACACTTCTGATACATGAAATTTTGCAGATAACTTCCTTAAATCTCAGAAATCCCTTCCATTTGAAAATCAACAAAAACAAAGTACTTCCTAAAATTTCAGTTTTAGACCTTAGATCAAACACCCTACTTTTAATTCCATGAATGATCCTGGCAAAAATTATCTTCAACCAACTCCTCAAGTTCATGCAAAAAAAAAAAAAAAAAAAAAAAAAAAAAAGCTACCACATTTCCAGACATAGAAAATGAGAAACTGGCTGTTACAACCTTTGTACACAATATTAAGGCCTTTTGGGAGTGCAACATTTGTTTAAGTATGCTTTGTTAACATCCTGACACTGCAAAAAACAAACAAACAAACAAACAAAAAAAAACTACACATTAATTCAGCCAACCCAGAGTTTACCCTTTTCTTCACTGTTATGTAACTGCTTAGACAGTATATGTATTAGTTAATGGGAAAGAGGTCTAACCCCATGTGTGGGATCTGCTGTACAAGAGTCTGCGTACATGAATTAGGTCAGTATATGAGACTAGTGAAATACATTTGTGCGTGTAACTACAACTATAATAGCCATTCATCTAAGCATCCCAATCCATGAAGGACAAACTGGATGCTAAACTGGAGGTGAATATGCCTAATGTGTAGTGGAAGATGGCTCCAGTGGTATCCTCTGTGATACATACTTATCCCTCCCACATGCCCTATTTATGTTGCAAAATAGATTGGGATGCCTTGAGTGGATCTTAATGCTACCAATGGACTTATGAATACGCAACAGATCTGAGACAGTAGGAACTGTTAATGCTTTATAGATAAGATAGAGGCCACCTCTTAAAAGCCAATACAATTCTGAAAAGAGAGAGATATAAGGCTTTCAGATGGTCTATATAGTTTTTCTGGTTTAAGCTCTTGATTTTTTTTTTTTACTAAGAAAGTTGTTCCAGATGTAACAAGTGTTTGGGCAGATAAAGACTGAAATGAACATTATACTCAATGATCAACCTGAGGTGAGTTGAGTACAGTGTAAATATTACACCCCTGGATCTGGACACCATACCCTTGGATATAATTTATGCATAGAAAGAGGACTTCTTTAGAATAGTGGATATGTAGTAGTCAAAGGAAAGCTCAGCAGAGGTTCCCAGATCCCTGACTAAGGTATTAACTTTCAGAGTTATGTTTTCAATGTAATAGTTACAAGGGAAGTCAGGCTTGATAAAGGGTGTTATTATTCATTTGCTGGTATGTAGCTTTAGACCATGGTTTTGACACAAGCTTTTTGTTTGGGAAACATCCTCTTGGAAGATGTTAGTGTCCTTTGGCAATAGTACTAAGAGCAATGGGTCTTATAAAAAAGAACCTACAGTCATATTTACATATGTTACCTATACATGTAACCCCATACAAATTGCAGATGAAGTCATTACTGGGCACATTTTGGGTGCTGCAAAGAGCACTTCTAGCTGGCATCAAAGACTAAAACAATACTAATTTCATGAACTTTAATCATACTCCGACTTAGGAATGGGGTCCATTCCAGTCATGGTATTAGAAACCCAAAAGACTTGGAGAAATTAAAAAAAAGAAGAAAGTTTACAGTTATCTGCTAACCCTTACCATATCCTTTGATTTCCCAGAAGTAAACATTAAACAGAAGTTGTCCAAGGACTGAACCTGTGGTGTGCCATTAGTGACAGGTTTCTTGGAGGAGGTTTAGCTGATACCAAGGGTTTGTAGGTTATCTATGCCCTTATTTATTAACTTCATAATACTCATTTCTATGACCTTGCAGATGAGACTGATCAAGCTTATAGATCTATAATTACCCTGTGTCCACTGACATCTTTACTTGTACAAGGGAATGACTGATAATGTCCTCCATTCATCAGGCACAAAGTCTGTTTGGTGGCTACTATTGAAAAGTCTCTGTAGGGGCTCTAACAAGCCCTGCTTCATACTAGCCAGTGGGCAGCCTGGTATGTTACCTAACCTATAAAAGTAGTCTTCTTGGCCTTGGATATTGCTTTCAGGATTTTTTCTTGGGAACGTTGATAGGAAGTATAGATGCAGATATGCAATCTGGGAATATTGGAGGGGAGAGGTGGTGAAATTTCAGATAAATTTGACTACTAGTGGATTAGCTATGCCCTCTGGATCCAGGTATGTATTATCATTCTGTGCATTGTTGGGTCTTATTTCTTAAGTTTCCATCATAGTTAAGGAGGGCTTTGTGGTTACCCTTCACCTGACTTTGATTGATTTGATCAGTGTACACAGTCCCTGTTTAGTTTACCATGAGCATTTTTGGCATCTCAGGACATAGATGTATTCTTTCATGCAATTCATTTTATTTTAATTGTAGAGCCTGTTTATATTTGGGTTCTATGATAGCAGTTTATTTTTAAATGTGATATTGTATTAATTTTGGAGGGGGACAGGTGCATTTATGCAACTATTTACATGTATTTAGATTTTAGTTGTAAAAGATTTTTGCATAAACCGTGGGGTAATTAAGTTGGAAAGGAATTTTGAATTTAACCAGGCCATCACTCAATTTTGGGTCTGTGTCAGAACATCGAAGTTTTAAAACTTCGAATGTTCTAATATTGACCTGTTTCGAGTGAACGCTAAAAATAGCGAAGCTGCAGAACACAGAATTCTTTCTGAGGGAAAGAATTTGGTTGGCTGGTTCTGTGGCTTCGCTATTTTCAGTGCTGTGGTGGAAATGTATGGGTCAGGTTGAGGTAAGTGTGCAGTTGTGTGGTTGTTAGGATTAGGGCGCAGGTTAGGTGAGTTAGGGTTAGGAGCAGGTTAAGTTAGTTAGGGTTAGGGCGCGGGTTAGGTGAGTGTGTGATAGTGACGGACCTTAGGGTTAGGGTTTTGGTTAAGGTAAGTGGACAGATAGTAGTGTATGTATAGTTTAGTGTAGTGTTAGCTGTAGGATTATGTGTATGTGTGTGTATTGATGTTTTTTAGGTGTGTTTGTGTTGTGTGTATGTGTTTCAGAACAGCAAATTTTTTTTCCCAAGGAACAAAATTCGCTATTCTGAATGTTTAATATTATGTGGTTTAGATATTTTAGGTTCGATGAAACAGTGTTCCCTATTTTCATCTTTTGATAACGTGATATAAACGCCTCGATTTTAGCCACTTAGCCTCTTAGCCACTTAGCCTTAGCACAATCTCTGAATACTGAGGTATTGCGATATGTGTTCTATTTCAGAGTTGTTGAATGTGACCTTTTTTGTGTTCCATTTTGACCAGGGAGGTTGTTACAAGTGGTGAGAAGCAAAGCAAACGAACAGATGAAAAATTGATGGCTGAATGGTATCAGACCCAACATGAGCTATGAGCTTTGTGAAGATTTGATTGTCCTTTTATGAGAGAACAGTGGATAAATCAATGACAGAGTAATCTAAACTTTGTGAAGAGGTGAGACAATTTCAAACTTATAATTCCTTCCAGGAACATCTTTCTAATTTATCTAAAGATTTATTGGCCCTAGATAAGTAACTTAAGGAACTTAAATTTAAAAAATTACAAAGGACTGCAAGACACTATGCTACCATTAGACCAGTTATTGCACAAAAATTAGTTAAATTTTCTGGCAATGTTGATCAAATCCGGGCCAAGGGGAAGAGAAAAAGAACCAAGTTCATTCTTAAAAAATTTGACAACACTACAGAAACAGTGGCTAAGAATTCTTCTTCTTGATCCCTCACCCCTTTTGCAGGAATAGACTCATGGTCTTCCCCAATCCTGAATTCCTTAAAATGGATATCAGAAAATAAATCACAGACTGAAAAACTGAGGAAACCCCAAAACCAACAGCTGACAGGGGTGTACATTCACTACTAAATAACATAATATTATCACTTTGTGAGAGAATAACACTCCAACATGCATAATTTTCTAAACATTAGCTCCTCAGCTGCCTTCGTACTTAGCATAGACAAATTATTCTTTACAAACTTCATGATTTTGTTATAATTTCCATTTGTTATTATTCTAAACTTTGCTGGGGCAAGATAATGTTGTTTCTGCATTGTTTTAGACAGTACATAAATATAATTAAAAATAATTAATAACTAAAATAACAACCATCACAGTCAAAACAATAACAAGCAACTTGCCCACATTGCATTTTCACTTGACTATGCATATATAAAATATTAACCTAACTAATTTGCTAGTTAACTAACTGAATAACATTATAAATGTCATGCCCTTTTAAAATGAGTATATTTTTAAATTAACATTCAGTAATTTACAGATTTTCTGAAAACACTCCTGAAAGAGTTATTTCTAATAAAATGGATTTATATATATATATATATATATATATATATATATATATATATATATTTTTTATATATATATATATATATATATATATATATATATATATTAATTGCTATGATATTTTCAGACAAAAATCAAATAATATTAGTGGTTTAATAAAAGCACAGAGCAAGGCATTGATAATATTAACAATGATAAAAATAACAATAATAATAATATTTATAATAATAATAATAATAATAGTAATAATAATAATAATAATAATAATAATAATGGAGATCTGTTGAAAAAATTATATCCAGACACCTGATATATATGAGGTTTGGCATGTAGATCACAAAAACAGGCTTGATAGTGGCAATAAGGTGATAATGCTAAAAAAAATAGTGGTGTAATATTTGTCAAGGCCAACATCCCTCACAGCCTAAAAATGGTCTCTTTCCATCCATGGTCATTTTCAGATTTTATTTGACTTGGAAATGAGCACTCAGATGTACTAAAATGGCACCATCATGTATTACCCATTTCCCACAAACTAACTGCATAGATTCAAGAACAGCAAGGAGTTCTGTATCTTGTATACCACATCCATATGCAGATATAAAGTCTGTTAACACCTTAGAGTCTTGTCTTCCACTTCCTGGACTCCTTATGTGGCTAAATGTGACTGTATAAAGTGGTCCAACCATAAAAACTGCAATAACAAATAACCTTATTCTCTGAGCCTAGCAACATACCTCTCAGCCTGGAATCATCAAAAATCTGGACAAAAGCCTATGAAACATAGATACAACTGGCCAAATATAGGGATACTAATTAACTTAAAATTTGCATACATAATTATGTAATGCTTCCCACCCAAATAGAATTTTGGGATACCAACATTCAAAATGCACATTGAAGAACAGACAAAATATTAAGCAACACAAAATATAACCAAAATAATAGCATTTTTATTATATTAACATTTGAACTTGCATAAAACTGAAATGCAGTTTTCTTTTGTAAAAATAAAATTAACTGCTACACTAATAATGTAATAATATTACAAAATGTTAACTAATAATCCAGCACCCATCTGCCTATCCAGCACTAAAAAACTTTTTAACACAATTATGTCCCCAGTCAGTCAGTGCAAACCAGTGACCAAAAATTCCTGTCTATCTACAAAACCTAGCAAATTTGTTGGGCATTGTCTGTACTCATACAAAGTTGCTAGGGCCTGGAGCTACTTACCTGTATGCATCAGGTCTATACCCTTCCTCCTGTCTTTCAAAACCACTCTGAAAGGCTTTCTAGCTAAAATCTAGCTCTGTTCTTGATCAAAAGCAGTATAAACTATATCCATAAATGTGAACAAGTACCTTTTCATTCCTTATACTTCCTTACCCTCCCTTCTTTGCTTACTTCCTTACTACTATGCTCTGAAATACACCCCCCATCCATGTGAAGCAGAGCTTTCAAGCACAATCTGGATTACTGAATGAGAAATCAAAAATTCACCCTTGGCCCAACACATAAGTCTCTGATGGACAGAGGTGGCATTAAGTCATGCCCTAAATAATATACACTTCTTAAAATAGCGAGGAAATAAACTGAACCACTAAACAGACAAATTATTTCACCACTGTGTGTTCAAAGCTCAAATAAGAACAAGAGTCAGATTTAGTGCTTTCATTCCTTTAATTTCGGAACTTCTTCGGAAACATTTTGTTTTAAAATCAGACCATTTAAATACAATCAGTGCAATGACATCACAATGTAATTAAAACTTTAAACAAGTAATTAAAGAAACATTGCATCTGGTGGAGTCTATGGGTTGCCATGTATGTCAACTACATGTGTGTATGTGTGTGTGTGTGTGTGTGTGTGTGTGTGTGTGTGTGTGTGTGTGGCCATGTCTGCACACATGTATGTGTGTGTGTGTGTGTGTGTGTGTGTGTGTGTGTGTGTGTGTGTGTGTGTGTGTGTGTGTGTGTGTGTGTGTGTGTGTGTGTGTGTGTGTGTGTGTGTGTGTGTGTGTGTGTGTGTGTGTATATGTACTGTTTAGCGGTGACCTACAGGTCTTACAGTCTGTTCCCTGTTTTCCCCTTACAGGTGGCGAGGTGGGGCTAGGTCCCCTCCGCAGGGAATCTGATGTCACTGATACAGACAGTGACCATGAGGATAGGTGTGTTGAAGCACAGGAAGGGTCTTCAGGGGATGCCACTGGGCCACCAATTAACAACCCACATGGATCCACCGCATCCATGCACACAGTCACACTGCCTCTGCATGCCCCATCATCATTGGCCTTAGCTGAGGGACAGTCTACAGTTGGCATTGGCCAGGACAGTGTGGTATCTATGGCACATCTGTTAGGACACAACAGCCATAGCCAGCTATATGGTGGGGTATGACATAGGCAGATGTTCAGGGATGCTCATCGGAGCACTGCTGGTCATCATGCCCCTGGCAGATGTGCCACATCTATTTCAACCACACACATGTTCCAGACTGTCATGGAGGCACAGGCAGAAATGGAATGGTACACCAGGCAGGGTCTAAGGGCACAGAGGGCTCATCATACCTCTGTAACTGACAGCATCTGTGACCTAGCAGATGCCATCCATAATTACACCGAGGTCATGGATAGACATTGGGGTGAGACATTGGATCTCATCCACAATGTCATGTCCATGCATCAGGACAAGGCGGGACGGTTGTGATGGCCGCGTTGACATATGCCAGCAACACCAGTAGCTGGAGGTTGCTGCGGACATCCCACCAGTCACAGCCACTACCGTAGTGGCAGTACCAGCCCCAGCACTCTGGGGGTGCTGTCCACAGACCGTCATAGTAGACCATGTGCATGTGGCCCTAACCAGTTCCAGGCGGGACCTGGATCCAGTGGACATCTGTCAAACTCGGGGGACAGTACTCGATCTGGCTTTGTACCTGATACTGCCTGTAGCACCCCTAAAAGGTGCAGGTCCCATGTCCGTGGCAGGAGATGGTGAACTTTAAACCCTGTCAGGTACAGCCTGCAGCTGTCTCACAATTCCCTGTATAGGGCAGCCAGATTGGGGAACTGTGTGCATGCAGACACACGCACATAAACAACAAACCTAGGGCAACCACATACCTGCACACACATCACCAGTGGCCCGTAACAGTACTCAGCTCCCTCACACACACACACACACACACACACACACACACACACACACACACACACACACACACACACACACACACACACACACACACACACACACACACACACACACACACACACACACACACACACACACACACACACACACACATGTCAATTGTATGGCTCAGCCTAGGCCTCTGGCAAACCCACAACACACCCTGTGCATATGATGATAACTGTGCCACTCCCTGACATCTGTAACATCGATGCAGGGACAGGCTAACATGGTGCTGATGCACAGGGTGACTGTACAACAGTGTAGCAATGGAATGATGTGTAGCATGTTGTCAGCAGTAAAGTGAAATGCTAATATCTTGGAAAGTGTAGCTGTGCAGCCATGATGTATCATAGCTGTAATTAACAATCTTGTATTGTTGTCACCAGTATCTATTCTGATTGTGATGTGTTTGTCCATGTGCCACATTGCTGATGGGTGTAGTGGTGTCAGCAGTCCTTCTGCAGTGGACACCAGTAAGTGTAGTGGGTGGTACACATGCCATGGATGGGTACAACACACAGAGCCTTTAGTTTGGATGCAGTACAAGTACAAGACTGTACACATAAAGATATGTCCCCGTGCAGGTAACACATCTGTTGCACATGTAATCCCACCAAGACAGGATAGGCACAACCACACAGTGCTATATATGCAGTCTACAATGTGGATGACATTGAACATGCTAACAGCAGAATGTATGTCCTTTTCCCCACTCTACTGTGATCCTCACCTAAGTGACATGTGTGTGCCAATGCCAGTGGCATAGCCCTACCCTTAGGAGGGTGTGAGGTGCTCAACTACTGTGAATGTTGTAAACAACCACTAACAACCTGATTACATACACTGTACAGTATTACAGACAGCAATGTGGGGGTATAGATGCAACACTAACTGCAGTAATGGCGGTTGTGTCCACAACAGCCACACCCAGTGAGTTATAGCAACCCCAGTAGTGCTGCACACCTCTACAGTGTGGAGAAGGGCATTAACACATCTATGATCTGTGAAGGACTGTATGTCCATGAGATGGCACCTGTGGAATGTTGGCATTTGCCAAGCAATGTTGGTGGAAACATATTCTGTGAATGGAGATAGATCCCTTAACAACTACACACATTCCTACATGTGGGATGGTAAACAAAAGCCTGCTATGATCTACATAGGAATTGTGCACCTCCTAACCCTTATCTACACCTGTCATGATTGGGTAAAGGAGGCATACCATGTTCAGGTTGTATTCTCTGCCTTTGACAAGTCCAACATTGGCGGGGTCCCATGTGTTAAGATTACCATTGCCATTGGCCATGGGTTCATTGTTGATATGTTCCATGTCCCTGCAGACCAGGGTCATCAGGCTACTGGATGGTAGTTCCCAGCTGACATGGTGGATTTGTTGTCGTCCTTGCCAACATTGGTGAATCCATTGTCAGGTGTAGGCCTAATGGATCATATGAGGGATCCCAGCTACTTGCTGCACCTGCCCAGGAGGTACCCCCAAGCATGATATGTCACTTGACTGTACTGCATGATATGTTAGTAATGCCAGCCTGACATCTTACAGGTGGGATGGAGTACTATTAACATGTACTGCCCTTGTCATGTAGGGTCCTGCTTATGGGTTCTGCTAAGGTTGGCGTTGTATTGCAGGCCAGACATGTTTGGCTGTAGGGGGGATACCTATCCATGCTAGATGTATGTTGTTTGGGTCTCTCAATGGTGCATGTGGACATATATGTTGTGGTTATGTTCCCAGTTCCATCTACAGATATATGTCCATATATACCTATATTGATATATATGTGTTCACCTTTGACAGGGAGACAAACATTTCTTCAAATGGCCCTTTCTGCAAACTGAAAGGACAAACTAGTCATTTCTTACTGCACCACAGTTCAAAACACAGCAGTTCTAAAGGCACCTTTGCTGACTCTCGAACTGCAAGTTGGAATGCATATCATAATGCAGGGAGGCACGCCCCCTGCACCCCCATCTGGGGGGATGGCCCCCCCACAACCCCCCTACTGTGATATACTAACTCCTAGTTTGCACTACAATGGAGATAGGCAAATATTCTCCTTCCCCACTATAGTGCCATCCGCAACCAAATTGCCTAATCTGCAATGAGCGAATGCATAGTGACATTCGCTCATTGCACATTCGATGCATGTATTGCAAGATTGTGCAATATTGAAAACATACGTTTGGCCTTCCAGCTTTTGGACACATGGATTTCTCCCTTTGAAAGGTGAGCCATATATATGCTGACATATATGCATTCCTAGTGCTGTATATATGTGGACATGTGGATGTATACATATATATCTATGGATGGATGCGTATCTATGTATATATGTATGTATTGGCTTATATATATATATATATATATATATATATATATATATATATATATATATATGTGTGTGTGTGTGTGTGTGTGTGTGAGTGTGTGTGTAATATATATATATATATATATATGTATATATATATATATATATATATATATATATATTTCTATACCTATATTTACATATATAAATATGTTATATCCATTTAAAGGTGAATATATATGCACACACAAATACATCTACATGGTGGAATACGTTCCCTGTAGTGTTGTATACCTGGGCTGGATGATATTTATGTGAAAACATCATGATTATGCATATCTGCCATGGTTTAGTGGTAAATCACTTTGTGTATGGTGTGCAGGGTCCTGGTTTTGAGACTTGCAGGAGCTGTTTATTTTGTTGCTGGGCAGAACACAGCCCGTTGGATACAGAGTGAGTAAGGTACTTTAAAGCAGTTGCAAGCAGGTTTGCACAGGTTTGCATGATGGTAAGCACTGCTAACCTCTGGTTATGTTTTCATGCACTCAGCTTCTAAATTGCTTAACCTGTGTAGGCAGTCCTTAGCTCCGCGCAAACCCACAGAAGCCTGCTTACAACTGCTTTAAGATGCCGTAATCACTCTGTATCCAACAGGCCCTGTTCTGCCCAGCAAGAAAATAAACAGTTCTTGCAAGGCTCAAACCAAGGATCCTGCACACCATACACAAAGTGATGTACCACTAAGCCATGACAGATACACAGATATTCAGTGTTTCAGAAACATATCAGCCAGTTCTGTCATGCAACAGTACAGAGAATGTATTCCAACAGCCAGATGTCTGTGTGTAACTATATTGCAACCTTAACAAATACAACATATCCATCTATATAAATAAAAATGTAAATGTTCATTTGTTCAAAATCTTAAATCTCCGAAAGTTCTTCACCGATTGCTTTAAAATTTTCACACAATGGTACATTCGAATACATGCAGGTTTTTATATACCTACTATTATATAGATGTCACACATTGCATTCGAATACGCGCGTGTTTTTATATACATATATGGATTCTATATATTTGTATACAAATATGCAATTTTATATATTTTTGTTATAACTTTCTTACTTCTTTTTCAGTGCAATCAATCTGCTTTAGTTCATCCAAATAATGCCTCGCAGAAGATCAAACTTAGGTCGTCGTACTCACGGAGCGGGAACAATGTGACAAGTAATTGCAAATCAAACTGAGGAAGAACGGGCATCAGCCAACGAGTGAAACAGACAAAGAATGGCTCAAATACGTGCTGAGGAGGCAGCAGAGCGACGTGCAGCCAGACTTGAGGATGCACGGTTGTGAGCATGGCGATTGCATTCTGCAGCTTCAGATCTGGTTCTTTCTCCTCGATCGACACCAGCGGACGAAATAAATGCTTGCCTGAAATACTCTACTTTGTGGCGACACATAAAGACGTTAAAATTAACAACAAATATGCTTGCCCAGCTGCAAAACGATCGATCAGCTGAGATATTCTCACATCGATTGCTGGAAATTGGGAACGGAAAGGTGCCGGTTGATCTGACCTCAGGACGAATTTCATTGCCTCATAACTTCTGCAATTTAGTGACGTCAAAAGAAGAACTGGTTGAAAAAGTATTTCCCAATATTCAAACCAATTATAAGAATCACGATTGGCTGACTGACTGAGCTATTCTTGCGGCCAAGAATAAAGATGTCTATGAACTTAATATTATTCAGTCTAACATTCAAAGCGAGGCAGTCACATACACGTCCGTCGACACTGTTGTGGAAGCAGATGAAGAGGTTAATTATCCAACAGAATTTTTTAATTCACTCGATCTGCCTATCATACTGACTGACACTGATCATAGTGTTACACCGTTGAAACCTGTCCTGAAGAAACGCAGATTGACCATGAGCTAACGAGATCATAAGTGATAAATGATAAATATCTGAAGAGACATGGTGGAATCTTAGTAAAATTTCCTATTGATCTTGAATGGATGGAATGAAGTCAGAACTTTATACATATTGATCTTGGATGGATGGAATGAAGTCTGAAATTTGCATACATTGCTATAGTGAAATAACATACTATTATTTTGCTTTATAAGAGCATTTATATTCTAATGGAAGTTTGATTAAGTTTGATTATGTTAGTGTCAAGATTAGAAGATTTGATGCTGTCGACATATGCTATTTGTAGTTTAATATGCCCATATCTTTCCTGCTCTGGCTTCATCAGAGCAAAACTGGACAATATGATAAACATTTGAACAGAGATGGTGGAATTCTAGTAAAAGTTCCCTATTGATCGTGACTGGATGGGATGAAGTCAGAAACTTATATATAGTGACTTTGGATGGATGAAATGAAGTCTGAAATTTGCATACATTGCTAGAGTGAAATAACATACCTATACTCTTTTCAGGAAAAACTTATAGGCAGTCACCATGTGAATTTATCGAGGTACAAATGTGGCCATGCAAGACATGGAACCCTGACATTTATTGTCACTTAGAAATTGTCCTGCTATATTCCTGTCTTGAGAAATGAAATTTTAGTAATGACATCGTCTATTTTGTATTGATAGCGATGCATACTACTATATATATCATTTTTTTGTCATCCCCGTCACTGCACATCAGAGATATGTGAAAAACTGATTTTGGGTTAATTAGATTAAAGAAAAGAAGTTTCATAATAGGAATTTATGAAAGTCAGCAGATTTGTTTTTTGCTGCTCCTTGGAAGCCACTATTGGCTATTTAGATCATCCATTTATTGTTTGTGCCATTTTTCCTCTATTGAATATTAAAAATATGTAAAGAACTGCTTTTGGCATTATTTGGCAAGTTTTTCAATAAGAATACATGAAGGCTAGCAGATTTGTCTTTTGCTGCTTTTTGGAAGCCACTATCGGCTGTTTAGTTCACCTATTTTGTATATTTTGACTCCAGTACATTAGTGTGAGGCATGCTTCTAAGTATGCATGAAAGCTAGCTGCTTCATCTGTATTATGGAAGTGCTATTGGTTACTAACATCACCTACTTTGCATATTTCATTAGTACTGAACATTAACAAGCTGTTTGAGGCATCCATTTAGAAAATGGGATTGTTAACCCGGTTTATGCATATTAGATGGAGAAATCCAAATATGGATTGGCTGGAACCTTGGGGTTGATATTCTCATTGGGTGAATAATTTTGACTGCCTTATATATACAGATGAATGTCCCGTTTGATTATACGATCTGAAGAAGAACTATTCAAAAGCACTTATCGTTGGACAAGGGACTTAATTTTTATTATT
Source organism: Protopterus annectens (assembly GCF_019279795.1). Taxonomy (NCBI): domain Eukaryota; kingdom Metazoa; phylum Chordata; order Ceratodontiformes; family Protopteridae; genus Protopterus; species Protopterus annectens. The sequence continues at coordinate 522,208,705 of NC_056735.1, forward strand.
TTTGTTCTTATTTTGTTTTATTTTATTCTTTTCATTAAATTCTGGATTTTAACAGAACTTTTATTACTGGATTGCACAGACAGTTTATTTGCTTTTCAGCACAGTGTTAGCCTGGGTGAACTAGCTGTCTTTTGGTTTGTGGATTATTTATTGGACAGTTCACCGCAGCAAAAGGGAATATCTTTTCATTTTTTTTTCAAAAGAAGAATTGGTTGAAAAAGTATTTCCCAATATTCAAACCAATTATAAGAATCACGACTGGCTGACTGAATGAGCTATTCTTGCGGCCAAGAACAAAGATGTCTACGAACTTAACAATATTATTCAGTCTAACATTCAAAGCGAGGCAGTCACATACAAGTCCATTGACACTGTTGTGGAAGCAGATGAAGCGGTTAATTATCCAACAGAATTTTTGAATTCAATCGATCTGCCAGGGATGCCACCGCATGTACTGCAATTGAAAATCGGCGTGCCAATTATCATGTTGCGAAATAACAACCGGCCAAAGCTTTGCAACGGCACGCGGCTTGCAGTAAAAAAATTAATGAGCAACATCATAGAAGCAACAATCTTGACAGGACCTTTCAAAGGTGAAGATGTCCTCATTCCTCACATTCCTATGATTCCAACAGATATGACATTTCAATTTAAGAGATTGCAATTCCCAATTCGATTGGCGTTTGCAATCACCATCAACAAAGCTCAGGGCCAATCTTTAGAATTGTGCGGTTTAGGTCTACACACGGATTGCTTCTCACATGGACAATTAAATGTTGCGTGTTCTAGAGTCAGCAAACCAGACAATCTCTATATCTGGACAGACAATGGAACAACAAAAAATATTGTATACCCACAAGCATTGTAAAATTAAACATATTAGAAACATGCACTTTCTCTTTTCTTTCTTTTCCATTTAACCAGACTGAGCCCCAGCAACACGTGGCCGGGTACAGCTAGTATATGTGTATATATATATATATATATATATATATATATATATATATATATATATATATATATATATATATACACACACACACACACACACACATATATATATATATGTGTGTATATATATATATATATATATATATATATATATATATATATATATATCTTTTTTTTTTTTTTATATATACATGCATACACGTGACTACACATACACACGCAGATATATGTACAGTAAGATACATATGTAGGAGGTGCACACAATATGGAACAGCCACTATGCCTACAGTTAACACAGGAACAACTGGACACTGTATGGGTGACACATACTAATGTCAATTGTTGCCTGCAACATATACCCATAGAAAGGTCATAGGAAAGACACCACACACAGGTTTGCAGAAATGAAAATCCTATAATCGTGTACTATAACAGTTCTATATGCCATATCATATAGCTGTTCAAATATTGACAACCATATTAACCGGGTACTGCAACTGTGAAACAGTTATACTAATACGGTAGTCTGGAAAGGTTCACGACTGGTGCTGTCCAGGCCAAGCCCTTCATAATGTACAATAGTGCATACAGACTGGGCCACAGTGTGCCACACAATCAACAGTATGTATTGCAGGTGTCTAGTTCATCAGCCTCTATCTACACTCTGTACAACCACATAGGAGGTAAAGTAGTTTTGTGATTAAATGGGTTGTATCCAGTACATAACAAGGCATAATGCACAGAACAGTCTGTATGGCAGGAGGCAGTAGGCTTGCAGTACCCCAAGTAATGGAAGTAATGTCAATATAGGTGGAGTATATGGTATTGTACATCCACATACCTTGTGGCAGTTCACCATTGATACCCCACAATTTGTAACAGCCTAGGTCATTTATGGTGCTCCCCACATATACTCAATAATACAGGCCCATATACCACTGTTACATACACTGGCCTCTGCAGTGCATAAAGGCACACATGTGTTGTTCAGGTTATGCCCACACATATATGGCCCCAGCCCCACTGTATGTGTGGGGAATACAACTGCAGTGGACTAATGGCACCAATGGCATTGTGATATACTCACAACCCACTACAGAACAACTCCCAACAGCATGACATTTGTGCAGAGCTTGGTATGTAGATGGGGAACAAAAGCTGGAACACAGGCACATATGTGGAACATGTTGCCATACTCTAAGCAAGGTGCTGGTGTTACAAGATATTCTGCAACATACCCTTAGTCAGGGGATTGAGGTTAGAAATAGACATGGATGTAGCCATGTACTGATAGCACGCAACACACATTGCCAGTTTAATATCTGACACAGGACCTGTGTGGTGGATGGACAACACATGATAGGCATACCTCTGTCCAGCAAGAGGTTATGCCCACAGTAGTGAGCTATGCAGACAGACTGCATTCCAAGGTACACTAATATGTACACACAAACACCCTGTAACACCAGTACTATGCAAAGCATTACACAACTCTACCCACAGTCTGTCTGTAGTTCCTGATCCTCCTACGAATATGTGGCCACTCTGACTGTGCAGGTTCTCCTGTAAGAGGTATTGCTACCTGCTGTCTGTATCACTGATGCCCACACACAGGAAGGATGTCCATCACACAGGGAATGTAAAGGGACCACGCCCACATGCTGTAGGGAATTATAGTGGGTGGTTGCCATGACAGTAGTAATTCAATGTAGTACTCATGTGTAATTTTATATATATATATATATATATATATATATATATATATATATATATATATATATATATATATATATATATATATATATATATATATATATATATATATATATATATATATATGGTTATCTGGATAAGTATGATAAGTATATGTACATATATTTCCACCATATGTCCTGGACATGGAGTGTAGCCATACACCAGCCCCAAAGATGTAGTGCAAGGGGATGACAGGTATGTATAGCAGGTATATCACTAGACTGTTGCTACTGTCATTGGGATTGTCTTCACAGACATGGAGTGTGTGGATGCTGACATTTGCTTATAACATGTGTGCCATTGGCTACTGACAGACATCCTAAGGAAATCATTGTAAGGTACCACTGCTAGCATGTAATGGCCCTGTGGAGTGCAGCAGAGTTTTGGCCACTATATGTGAAACTTCGGACACACCCTGTACAGTCCAGAGGTATGCACATAATCTCTTAGTGCATCACATGTATACCAGGCCTGACAATATGGATGTAGACAGCCATGTAGATGGGTATAACACATAACAACTGGTATACATTTGGCACCATAGCTGTTGGATTCACACACTCCTGTCTGGCCTGACACATAATGACTACTGGTACAGATGTGCCATGGACACATACCATCCACTAGATATTGACATGCATCTGTACAGCATCCCACTGCTCTGTCTGACATACATGCAGTTTAAGGGAGGCCCAGCAGCAGTACATCTGGCAAGTATTTGCAGATAACATCACACTGGTTAAGTACACTAAGCTGCTAAGCATGTAACAATGCACTGTGCAGGCTACAGGCAGACTGGCTCAACACTGGCCTACATCTCGTATGAAGGAATGCACATGTACCTGCATATATAGCAGGCTTGATAGCCATGTCACAGCACAGGGTAAGATACACCTGTGTGACAGTGCATAACCACAACCAATGTGAACACAGCCACAGCCACATATGGTAAGCTAGCATAATGTTACAGTATATGGACTATCTGTTCTACACCATCCTCATATGTGCCACTCACAGAATGACCCTACATATACTGGGCTGCTACCCGTTTGGTATGATGGCTGTCTGTGGTATGGGGCATGTGTGTGTATGGCCCTACAAACATGTACAGCAAAATGGTACCATACAGTGGGGCAGCATGTAATATCTGATAGAAAGGGAGCTAGAACAATGACATCTACCACAGTCTGTACACAGGCTGAAGTACATATTAACAATACACACACTGCCAACATTCACCATCACTACACAAACCTCAGTACTGTACAAACATCCACAGAATGTCCAGCTTATGTCATGAAATTTAACCACTACTGTACATGACATGTGTAGCAATCTGATATATCACTGGCTTGTTATCAGATGTGATGACAGTATTTATGGTGTACAGCACATATGCACCACTTCACTCATGCCATATGTACAAAGTTTGACAGAGGTGTGGCTGACAGCACATACACAGGGCCAGTATAGACATGTTGTAGTGATAACCTCATACATTATCCATTGTAACGGAGTTTGTTGCAACATATGTCCTATGAGGGATATGAAGTCAGTAACTGTCACGGCCTTCACCATCTACAGACTGCAATCCTCACACTACCTTCTGCATTCCACAGATTGATGCACTGTGGCTAACACATGAATCCATAAACACAATACTGCCCAGTCTGCAAATGACACTGCAGATGGGGATTCCTCATATACATGGAACTGACATGGGATGTATTGCGACATGCACAACAGGCATATCCAGACAAACACTGTTAAACCAACATTACTCCAAATGTAGTATAGCAGCAGTTACAGTCTGTAGTCAGGTCAGGCATATCCCCCTCTGACCTCTTTCCACAGTGTATGTTGTTAGAGCTAAATCCCCAATCCATCCGGGATGCTGTTTGCCAAACATCAGATCCAGTCCCTGCTCACAGTGACTGCAAAGGCCCAACACCACCATGATGTTCCTAGGTATTGGAGTGTGTTCCCATGCAAGTTGCTATGGGATTGTTACCACAGCTGTTCCACATGCAACCAGCTAGGGGAGGGCTGCAATTCATGCCGAGGCCATCAGCTGATCATGAGCATCATGTAAAATACACATGCTGCTGCCTAAGCAAGGCAGGCGTGGGTCTCCAAATATACCAGAGAGAGGGTGGGGGAGGCAGACAGAGGCTGATACATGTCAGGGAAGGATGGGAGAGTAAAACTGAAGCATGTTTGTGTCACCCACCTACCAGCACAGGTATCAAACCCCCAACAACTATGTAGTGCTATCACAGTTCGATGCAGTTATTGGATGTACCACATGGGTTACCTGATGTGGAGCATTCAGAACATATATGTGAGGGTGAGTGACATCTGCAACAGGGATACGGTAGATATACAGTAGGTGTCATACACGTGCCTGTCTGCATGAACAGGTGCCAGCACAGGTACACTCACACAGGGATGCACACACATTGACACACTTGGCAGGGCCAGGAGTGCAACTCATCAGTAGTGGGATTGCCACAACACATCAATGTGCAAGTATGAGGAGATGTCAGACATCAGACAGCATGCTTCAGTATGCCCTGAGGGTTTGTAGTGAGTGTGGATGAGGACATACACACCATATAACACACACACACAAACACACAGGGTGCCAGTTCTGACATGCATGGGTGCATGTCTACACAGGTGTGTGGTTGTCAACTGTGCCAGCAGGCTGTACAAGGGTAGTCAATGGGTATACCTTGGCATCAGGACACATGACAATGGTCTGCATTGTGGCTCAGGCCTGTAATTACTACATTTGCCCACACAGGTGGGTATTGCATCTCCCATTCAGTCAGCTGGGTGACTATTGTGTGTGGCTAATGCTGTATACCACATGCCATGTATGTGTCCCTTAGTCCATGACATGTATGGTATCTGGGATGTGCACACCTCACACATGCATGTACATTGACATGTGGAACTGTACCTGGGGTGTCTGGACCATGTTGTGAATGCAGATTATCATCAGGTGTGCCAGTCTTGCCCACCTGTGGCAGGAACTGGTAATGGGCAACAGGTTTACTCTTCACCTACATTGATAGCATGTCAACAGCATTCCCTGTTGTCAGTGTCATCTGTCCTTACAGGGTATGTTGTCAGGCATGATATATCCATTGTGAGTCACAAGTGAAGGCAACAGGTGTCCATTGGGGAACATGGTGGAGGCTCACTGTCTGCATGTACGTGCATATTGGACAGATGGAGAGGGTGACATGCCCTCTGTAGCCTACTGCTATCACTGCATAGTTACTATCAGTGGCCAATATGCAGTGTACTACCCACATATTGGCTGTTGCCTAGGCATGTGTGTGACTATGACACATGGGTTGAGTGTGTGCTCTGGGTAATAGTGCTGTCGCTAATTTGGATTGGCTGGCCTTGATGTCACATGTATGGGTATGGCTTTGCACCCCAGCCTCCCAGCTAATTAACATATGTTATCATCCCTGTATGGTTGACATTGTGATATACAGCAGGGCCACCATAAAAGTAATAAGCAAAACCCCCTCCACATTGGCCACAAGTGTCACACATTCACCTCTACACAAGATATGAGTTACACACACACACACACACACACACACACACACACACACACACACACACACACACACACACACACACACCTGTCATGTCTGAGAGTTGAACCCCTACCTAACTAGTTTATTACACTACACAGCTACAGTATGCACCACGGACATTACTGGAGTATTTCTTCCCCAAAGGTGTATTTCACAATGACTGACATCAGCAGGATTATCAAAGTAGGGCATTTCATCTGTACTGCAAGTGACTAGCCTAAAATGCATTGCTCCCTACACAGACAGTGAGAAACACACAAAACATCCACAACTGTCATGTGTGGGTATAGAACCTCTGACCAAGGCCTATATCACACTACAGCATGGAGCTGTGATAGGACATACCACAGGGATTACTAGAGACCTCCTTTCCCAAAGGTGTATTTCTCACTCAATGACATCAGTAGGTTTACCAAAGTAGGGCATTTCACCTGTACTGTGAGTGACTAGCCTAAAATGCATTGCTCTCTACACAGACAGTGAGACACACACAAAACATCCACAACTGTCATGCATGGGTATTGAAACCCTGACCAAACCCTATATCACACTACAGCATGGAGCTGTTATAGAACACAATACAGGGATTACTAGAGACATCCTTCCCTAAAGGTGAATTTCATACTCGATGACATCAGCAGGTTTACCAAAGCAGGGCATTTCCCCTGTACTGTGAGTGACTTGCCTAAAATGCATTTCTCCCTACACAGACAATGAGACACACACAAAACTTCCACAACTCTCATGTGTGGGTATAGAACCCCTGACCAAGGCCTATATCACACTACAGTATAGAATAGTTATAGGTTGCACCACAGGGATTACAGGGAACTCTCTCCCCAAAGTTGTATTTCACAATGAATAACATCAGAAGGATTGGCAAAGTAGGGCATTTGAAATGTATTGCGAGTGAGTAGCCTATGGGGCATTGCTCCACACACAGACATTGAAACACATGCAAAACATCCAGAACTGCCATGGGTGGTGATGGAACCCTACCACAGTTCTAAATCACCCTACAGCAGTAAACAGTTACAGGATGGGCTACAGACATTACTGGGCTATGACTTTCCCAGAGGTCTATTTCTAGGTGAGTGGCATCAGCAGCCTTGCCAGCATTGGGTATATGCATTCTAAGGAGTGTGTGTGACCTAAAAAGCATTGTTCGTCACTCAGTCAGAGACACAAAGATACACACACAGACACACACACACAGTTACCAAGTCTGGGGTTAGACCACCTACCTAATTACTTTATCACACTACAGCAGTACGCAGTTACAAGTCATGCTATGGAGATTACTGGGCTATGATTTCCCCAGAGGTGTATTTATAGGTGAGTGACATAAGCAGCTTTGCCAAAGTTGTGTATGTGAACTGTACAGAGTGTGAGTGGCATAAAAAGCATTTCTCTCTACACAGTCAGAGACAGAGAGACATGCACACAAACACACACTCACACAGTTGCCAAGTCTGGGGCTAGGACTAGTACCTAACTAGTTTATCACTACAGCAGTACACAGTTATGGGACGCGCCATGGGGATTACTGAGCTACAGCTCTCCCAAAGGTGTATTTCACATTGGATGACCACAGCAGGCTTGTCATGATACTGCTATGGGGAGAGCAGTGTGTGCATGGGCCATAACCCATTCATGTAGGGGTTGACATGCCGCATGCGGACACACGGAGCCATATGCCACAGGTACGTGTATACAATTACTAGGTGACTACTACCTTGTACAGTCATGTTGCACAGCTGGCATGTGCAACATGCCATCATGCTGACAGATACTGGTGGCTAGTATCTGCAGTGAGTGACACCTGCACCTCATGTGTTTGGGGCCCTTTGGCTGTGTGCTGGGTGGGACAGGCCCAGATGGCTCCTTGTCACGGTCACCCTCTTCAACACATCTATGTCTGTCTACCTTTGGCTTAATATAGTGTGTTGTCCTTACATATATGTCTGTATTCCTATCCACTGTGTGTGCAAGGCAGGAGTGGTGCATACTGACGTGTCTGCACTAAGAACAGCAACTGCCAGATATGTCTGGTCCACTGGTGTTTGCTGACATGGCCTTCATGTGTTTAAGTATGTGAGCATGCCCAGTATGACCTTTCAGTATGTTGTTGACTGACATTGCCTTCATAAGTGTATGAGCATGCCCAGTATGGCCATCTATATTGCATGTGTGGATCAAGTCCAGGTAGTTTGTACTGTGGTGCTGACCTTTGTGTTGTACACTGACAGGTAGCATGCTGTGTCAGCAGGGTATACATCGGTCATTTGGCAGTGACTGTTGCTATATTTCTGCATAGCGGAGGGGCACCTGACTGTTTCTACATTTCTACACAGGGGTGGGGGGACACACCTGACTGTTACTATAAGTGTGCGTAGGATGGTGGGGCACACCTTACAATTTTACACATTTGCTAGGACTGTACTGGTATGTCAGGTACACCATTTCTGTCTGTAGTCTTATCTATCGTGCTGGCTAGAGGCATACCAGTGTACTACAGATCTTAGGTGTAACTACCTACACATTAGTTTCTGACTTCCTAGCCTTCACAATGTACATCCAACTGGCTGGCCTGCTATATATGTGTGTGTGTGTGTGTGTGTGTGTGTGTGTGTGTGTGTGTGTGTGTGTGTGTGTGTGTGTGTGTGTGTGTGTGTGTGTGTGTATATATATATATATATATATATATATATATATATATATATATATATATATTTCTATACCTATATCTACATATATAAATATGTTATATCCATTTAAAGGTGAATATATATGCATACACAAATATATCTACATGGTGGAATACATTCCCTGTAGTGTTGTATACCTAGGCTGGATGACATGATTGTGAAAACATCATGGTTATGCATATCTGCCATGGTTTAGTGGTAAATCACTTTGTGTATGGTGTGCAGGGTCCTGGTTTTGAGACTTGCAGGAGCTGTTTATTTTGTTGCTGGGCAGAACACAGCCCATTGGATACAGAGTGAGTAAGGCACTTTAAAGCAGTTGCAAGCAGGTTTGCACGGGTTTGCATGATGGTAAGCATTGCTAACCTCCGGTTAAGTTTTCATACACTCAGCTTCTAAATTGCTTAACCTGTGTAGCCATTAAAAGACATCCTATTCAAATCTTTTATTATATGAGTTTCTTGCAAGAATTCAATATCTACTTTCTTAGTTTTCAAATATTTGGTTAAGCTTCCTCTCTTTATAGGATTGTTGACACCATTTATATTTAAGGAAAAACATTTATATGAAAACATTCCTATAGATTGTGTTAGATAGCAAATATTCTGTTATGAACATAACATGAACACTGAGTATAACTGTAAAAATGTAAAACTATTTATAAGTCTAAACATGGAATATTTAATTCCTGGTTTAATGAAAAGTTCCTCAAAACCACCTTAATCCATCCTAATAACAGTAATCTACGTCTGTTCTGTGCTACTGCCATTACATGTATAGAATGTGAGAAAAATAAAAGGCTACTCCTTAAAATTGCCATTGATTTGAGTAGTGAAATATCAAAGTGTGTGAAATTAAAGTTAATATGTTATTTGTGATAATTATGTATATTAGAAGTAATTATCTTTGCACAACCAAATCAGATAGTCATTTTAAAACAAAAGACCTAGTGGATTGTTACCAGAGTAGGAACATAGTAATGCCTTTAGGTAACTTATGTTTAGCTATGAGTCTAAAAGGTTTTCCAGATAGAGTTAATAAAAACATGGAACTATCAACAATTTTAAGTAAAATCTATTAAGATTTAAACTAGAGAGCACAATAGCTATACAAAAACTAGCAAGTAACTCTTTCTGTAAATTAATAAGAACAGGTATTGCAAGTCCTGACAATAACAAATGAAGAAAGTACTAATATGTGACTTCTGTACATATTATGCCAGGGACAAATATAAACATGTACATGTATAAATGGCGCAGACAACACAGTAATATGGAATAGTTGAACAGCAAATGCTATAGATACACAGACAAAGTAGGTTTGAATACCTCAGACCGCTATATACTGTTATGCAAACATAATGTAATGGGTTACAAAATTGCTATCAGCAATAAAAATGTCTCAATACATGTGCAAGGGTAATCACAACAAAATGGAAAGAGTTCACATATCTAGGTACATATTTTAAGGGTGATTGTGTATTAGTCATATAGAGCTATACCTATGTATACGTAGATAGAACAATGCATATGAACTACAAATGTATACCGAAGTTCATGATTACTGACCTGTGCATATGTATCTTAGAATAAGCTATGTTAAAAAAGGTTAGTTATTAAAGCTAGATAACAAAACAGGTATGTAGAAACTGGTAAGTAACTCTCTCTGTAAATTTATGAGAGTTGGTACTTTTTTACAGATTACAGTTAAATAAGAACCTTGGCCTTTTAAAAGCACACGTATCTTACTTTCATCAAACTGGGGATATAAATAAGTCAGTTAAACTGAGGAAAGCACAATAATTATCATAAACAAAAAATGAGAGAAACAGACAAAAAAAATTCTTTCTGTATGCTAAATATTTTCATTAACTGAAAACATAGAAGCCTTTCTGAAAACCTATCTGTGAACTTCAGTTAAAGGCTTGCTTAAATATCTGCATTGTTACAAGTTATTAAAACACTGAATATGTATTAAAGTCAAAATATCATTTACCATTAAAAAAAAGTTTCTATAACAATGTGCACCATTTAGTGCTTAATTAAAGCAAATCATTTCATTTCTTAACAGCCGTTTTGTTCTCAGCAATTCTGTGTTATTAACTTCCTTATTCTCCTCAGATAACATAATCTGAGTGTGCTGAGAGGTCAAAGGTCACGCTGCTTGTCTATTCCTGCAGTTACGGTGATGTAATCAGTTTACAAACAAGCAGGAAGTGTTCTAGGCTTGAGAAAGAGTTCTTTTGAAGCTTTTTTGATTTTTTAGCGGCAAATTACAGTACAAAGGTAATTTAAACAAGTAGATTATGCTCAAGAATGTTGTATGGCCCTCATGTATAGCAAAACAAAAAAAAACAAGCAGAGAGAATTAAGTAAATCATACAGTAAAATGCTTAAAATACTTCTTTTTAACAGTAAGTCTGTACATTGAAAGCCCTCTTTCCCCTTCCACTTCTTAAATCTTTAATATACCATAGCTCCCTTTTTTTATTTCCACCCTATTTTTAAATTCCATCTTAATTTTATCCTATTCCCTAGCTATATTTTTCAAAAGAAATGTATATCCTCTCTAACAGCTACTAAATAAATCCCACTACCCATTTCTTAAATTTCTCTCTTTTTAACAGATAAGTGGGAAAGCAGCAATGTCTCATTTTTATTTCATTACCCTGTGTTTTTATTTTAGCTATTATTGGCTCATGATCTGAAATAGTTATTGGGTTTGAAATCAAGACCTTCAATTAAATGCACATGTTCCTGTGAAATATAAGTTCTGTCTTGTCCAGCCCAGTTTTTATATCTTTGGGAATAATATGCAAATTCACTCAAACTACTATTACTGAATTCACATCTTCCATGCCAAATATTTTCATAAATGTCTTCAAAAATCTACCCTCCTTTGTTATATTTTTGCTTCTGGACCCCAAGACACATCTTCAATGCTGCAAATCAAATTCCAGTCCCCCCTATAAGTAATATTCCTTGTTAAAAACTGATTATTTCTCCCAGATTTTTCTTAAGCTTCATTATAGCAGCTTTAGGTGGGGATGTAAATACATGCCAATGTAATCCTCCTCCTTTGCCAGTAGCCCCTTAGCACTACTAATATGCCATTATCTTTTTTTATCTTTTTCTATCACTATTGGAGCTCCTCCTGCAATTAATATAAGTATTTCTCTTTTCTTTTGTCCCAGGTATTCCACTGGATAACCATCCTGAAAATCTTTATCAAATTTACATGTTCAGTTCTTTCTAAATGTGTCTCCTGTAACATAACTATTTGTATTTTACATTTTTAAATATAGTTCACTATTTTTTTTTGTTTGTATTTATCTGGGAGGCCATTTACATTTAAATACATTACATAAAGTATCATTGTTATAAAAAGATATTGTTCCCACCTTTTATGTATAACACCTTTTTTGTTAAATGTCTAGTTCCACCTTTTGTGTTACATGCATACACTGTTTGACAGATTGAACTTTTATATAGCTGCTTCTTGACATATACATTTGAGCCTATGTCACATCTTATAAAACATTTTGTTTTATTGAAAGATCTCAAACAAAAAAAAACACATCCCCCAATACCCCCTAAAACATATTAACTTAATACTAACACACAAAACTATGTACACCTTCAAATATTGAAGTTTTACCCTGAAAATAGGAATAATAGTCCCAAAGTGACAACCACATTTACAGACTTGAGTTAACCTAAAAGAAAGGTCAGCCATGCTAAGATGCATGGTGCAGCTTGTGCTTCTACTAAGTGTTGATTGGTTTTGTCTTATCTTTATAGCTCTCCCACTTGAGGAAAACCCCTGAATGTTTTCAGAGAACATTAACTACCTTGAAAAGCCCCTGAATGCTTTCAGAGAACAGTATCTACTTTGGGAAAATCCCCGAATGCCTTCAGAGAACATAATCTCCTAGCCAATTTCTCTTTTCTTTTTTTTCCTCAGCCAATCACTTTTCACCAGACTGCAGCTAGTTTATCTTTATCAGATTGTCTCCATGGAGACATGGGAACTAGGCAGCCAGTTTTTCTTTATAGGTTCATAGGTTCATAGGTTCATACTTGGCTATCTGCCCTGGGGCAATTATAAGCCTAGCCCGATTCTGTATGGCTTATGCCACCCCTTGATTTGAGTATACTGTGCCCTTTTTAAGGTTTAGTTTACTGTGCCTGTCTAATAGCGACACAGCAGTAATCCCTGGGACAAACCTATGATCCCCCATCCACTTATCGAGATTCTTCTTGAAGAGATTCAGTGAGGTGCTCTGCCTCACATGAACTGGAATTCTATTCCAGAGTGAAGGGAGCCTCTGGGTTATGAACCTGTCCCTCCAGCAAGTTCTATTTATTTCTGTGCTGAGGTTCAAGTCCCTCGAGCATGTGGCTCTAAGGGATTTAGATTTACTGAGGTGGAGCATGTCCATTAATTCTGGATTTGACATAGCTTTGTATGTCAGGCATAGATCGCCTTGAAGTAGGCGGTATGCAACTGAGTAGAGCTGGAGTTTTTTTAACCAAGCAGCATATGGCATCTGTTTGAGACCCTTGATCCTCTTGGTGAGATACTTTTGGGGTCTTTCTAATTGCTGCAGATGTCAGGTAAGGTACATCCCAAAAGGGGCATTGTATTCTATGATGGGCCTGATGAGGGATGAATAAAGGGACATGATTACCTCTCTTGATCTAGATGTGAAACCCTTCGTGATGAGGTTAGCTATGTAGAAGGTCTTTCTAACCACTTTGGCAATGTGGTTTTCAAAGGAGAGATTGCTATCAACTTGGGTCCCCAGATCCCTAATAACTTTCTCTGTACTTAATGGGTTTCCACCTATGTGGTAATTTGTGGGCACATTGTTTTTGCCAATGGGTATGACTATACATGTTTTGGCATTTAGCTTTAAACCATGGCGCTGGCACCAGTTATCTGTCTCTGTGAGACCTTTTTGAAGGATGTTTGTGTCAGCTGGATAGTTGATTATGGTGCCCAGTTTGCAGTCGTCTGCGAACTTGGTGAGCCATAGTCCTCCCACGTTTGCCTGTACCTCAGAAAAGTATATACCAAACAAAAGTGGTCCCAGGACAGAACCCTGTGGGACACCACTTGTGACCGGTTTCAAGTCTGACATGGCTCCAGCAACTCTCACTCTGTGGGTTCTGTCTTTGAGCCAGTTTGCGACCCATCTTGTGACATAGGGGTTTATATTTAAGCTGGATAGCTTATCAATGATGCCCGAGTGGGGTATTGTGTGAAATGCCTTTGCAAGGTCCAGATAGGCTGTGTGGATTACCTTCCCTTCATCTATGGCTTTGGTGACTGTTTCAAAGAAGTCAACCAGGTTCAAAAGGCAGGATCTGCCCTTGACAAAGCTGAACTGGGTAGGATCTAGTGTCTGTAGGTCCCCAATGTCTTTGTTTATGAGCTCCATGATGATCCTCTCCATAGCCTTGCAGACTAAGCTAGTCAGGCTTATGGGGCGATAGTTTCCAGGGTCCGTAGAGGCTCCACCTTTGTGGAGTGGGACTACTGTTGCTGTACGCCATTCTGTGGGCACATATCCTGTAGTGAGGCTGAGATTGTATAGCTGTTTTATTTGAAGGATTAGTTCCTCTTGTAGTTCATGTAGGATGCAACCTGGGACGCCATCTGGTCCCATGGAAGCAGTGTTTTTTGCTTTGGAGAGGGCAGCCTTCACCTGAGCATCTGAGATGTTTGGGAGGCAGCCCTCTGCCGGGATAGATACTTGCTCTTTTGGGAGTTTGCACTGAACCTGTCTGCCAGGATATTGGCAATGTCTGTGGGTTCAGTGTATTTTTTGTCATTTAGAATCAACTCAGAACAAGTCTGGGAGTTGCATCCCAGGTTTCTAACATAACTGAAAAAAGCCTTATGATTGTCTTTGGTGTCCTGTGCAATTTTTCTCGAAGCTGGCCTTGGAGGATTTTATGAGGGATTGTAATTTTTTGCTAGTACTGATCAGAGATGCCTTCCCTATTAGGGATTTTGCTCTATCATGTAGTAGCTTCCTCCTTCTGTTGTACAGTTTATTTATGGCAGGGGTCCACCAGACTGGACGCCTGCCTTTGGATGATTGGGTCTTGGTTTTGTTTGGGATAGCATGATCCATGCATTCCTGGAGATGTCCGTAGAATGCATTTATATAGGATTCTGCAGTTTGGGCTGTAGTTTCCACTGGCCCTGGAGCCTTGAAGGATTCCACTTCGGTTTTGAGAAGTGAGAAGTTCACTTTTGAGATGTTTTTCACTGTGGTTTTCTGGGCTGTGAGTGGGGTCGGGATGTAAATTAATTTATGGTCTAATCTTACCAATGAGGGATATACTTCTGGTGTGGAGCATAGAGTCCCCATGTTGGTAATGATCAGTTCTAGTATGTTGTCCCCTCTTGTGGGAGTGGTGACTAGTTGTTCCATAGCATTTGAGTTTATAATTTCCAGGAATCTTTGGGCTAATGTGCTGGGGCTTGAGTAGTGCTCCCAGTCAATGTTTGGGTAGTTGAAGTCACCCAATATAATGGTGTTCAGAGAGATCTTCATGTTCTCCAATGTTTTCAAGAAAGCCGAGTGGGATTCCTGACTTTGAGAGGGTGGTCTGTAGGATGCTATAGACTGAAAAGCAGTCTTGCCCACTGTTAGTTGCACATGGATGGTCTCCGATACTTCGTGCAATGCCACTAACCTGGAGATGTGGCTATCCTTGATAAATATGGAAACTCCCCCTCATTTTTGTGGTTCGTTCCGGGTTTTGGGGCCGAAAAGCATGATATGAGGTATAGCCTGGTAGTGGTGGGCTGCTCTCTGGAACCTTGAACCAGGTTTCTGTCACTGCACAGATATCAATGTTCTCCATACTGAGGAGAGCTTCGAGTGCATGCATCTTGAGGTTAAGACTTCTGGCATTTAGCAGCATTAACCTTAGTTTCTTGTTCCTTGTGCTGTCTATGGGGGTGGGTTTGACTTTTGAGCCTTGCCTAAAAAAGGCACTATGGGGGTGGCAAGAGCCTTTGCCAATATCTGAAAGCCCAGTGGTGACAGGTGCAAGCCGTCCCTAGTGAAGCAATGTAGCTTGTCGAGCATGTCATCCCAGGCTGACAGACACTGGATCCCCTTTGAATGACACCAAAATGTTAGCCAATTGTTAAAATTGATCATTTTGTCTTTGTACTGTGGCATCATTCTAGGTGAGGGTAAGATGCTGCTCAAGGTCAGGGTCATACCAGCCTGGGCTACATGATCAGAGAGCTCCTCTATGTCTCTTTTCATGTAGTCCAGGGAGGTACGTCTCAGGTCATTCACACCAGCATGTCTAATGACTGAGTCATATTTGTATTTGCTTTGGAGTGACCTGAGAGCTTGTGTTATGTGTCGGATCCTAGCACCCGACAGGCAGCTCACCGTGACCTTCTCTTTATTCAGCCTGGTGAGCAGGACGTCAGTGTGTCTGACAATAGAGTCACCTATAACAAGATTATCAGGTGTGTTATTCAGCCTTAAGGGCTGTGGCTGCTTGGCACACTGACTTTGTGGGTTGTGTTGTGTGTGTTTTGTTTTGAGGTAGCATTTGCTTGGATGTCTGCTTTGGAGGTATCTGTTGCTTAGGTAGATTTTTATTTAGAGCCTCTGAGTATGTTTTTGTGTATTTATGTGTTTGGTTCGCTGATGTGGTGGGACTATGTGATACTGGAATTGTGTTGTGTGAGGTTACCTTCTCCTCCTGACTGGACTGACTTAAACTATTCCTGGCTCCACAAAGTCTGCTCTTCACTTTTTCCCTTAGAACTGCTCTATCTCTCAATTTATAATATTGTTTCCATGGAAACATTATGACCAGCTGCATAATGGTTACAGATTTGCTAGAAAAAAGCCTCATAATATTCAATGCTCTTTCTCATTTAATTGCTCTTCCTTAAAATTGGTTACTAAACTAATCTAAGGTCTTTAATACAGTTATTTCCCCATGCAAGAATAAAAAAAGCACATTATTTTTTCTTTTTATCATGGTTTTTAAGCAGTTTTTTTTTTACATTGTAATGCCTACATTTCTTAAAACTGAACAAGAAGAGAGAGAGAAGGGAGAAAGAAAAAAGAAAGCCTGTTTACAATCCACATTGCACTTAAAAATAACTGAACATGCTTTACTTTATAGCATGTAAAGAAAACCGCATGCCACAAAATTGGTACTATTTAAGTGAAAAAATCTTTACTTAAAGTTAACTTTCTCCCTCCTCTTCCTCTCCCTAAAGCACTTTTCTGAACATTAATGACATGAAGTAGGGCATATGCTTTAGAGGCCCCCACAAGTCCAACAAATTCTGAAAATTCCAGTATTTCCAGATTTTCTTGTTCTATAATATTTCATAAATATAATTACTGCATTGTAATCCCATATTATGTTACTGGTTTTATTACTGTTCATCTCCAAAATCCTATCTCTGTTTCATTTCTGACATACTCTTGATTTTTTTAGTCATCTCTTGTGCTCTCTCCCTTTCTTCTCTCCAACATTTTGCATTCAGAAGAACAAGAAGCAGAATTTCCTTCTGTCTCACAGCTTACTTTTTGTTGGACAAACTTTTGTATTTCCTCCTTAGCACGTACTTCAAAAATTATTTTGCTCCTCCAGGAAAGAATACCTTAAAGATAGCTGGGTACAGCAGTTTGAATCTCACATCTGCATCTCAACCTTCCCTGAACAGTGGAATATATTTGCTCCTCTTCTGCCTGGTGTACTGTCTCCCAGTTTTAGTATTTTGTCCTTCTGTCACAACTTTGTCAGAATCAACTCCTGCTGTTGGTAAGATTGCATCTTTACTATGAAAGGTCTAGGTTGCTTTCTTAAAGCCAGGTTTGGAGCATACACACAATGTGTCCTTTCAACTAATGACTCCTGCTGTGGAATACCAGTACAGTTGCTAATTTGTGCTTTCATAAAATGAATGCAGCCTGTTCCTTCCAGCTTCTCTGGTATAGCTGAAAATCTCAGGTTTTCTCTATGTGCTCTGTCCTCTGATTCTATTATTTTTTCAAACAACTCTTACTGAGAAGTTTCATATTCAGCCAGCCTTTTCTTTATTTTGACCTCAGATTTTTGCAGCATTATCATGTCATCTGAATATATGTTTAAAGTTTCTTCCATTTTTTCCAGTCTTTTGTTGTTTGTGTTGGTATACTCCATCAGTGTTTTGTTTACTTTAACCAGGCTTGTATGCAGTTGTCTTAAATCTTCCTGTAGGTTACTGGAAGTCATGTCTGAAGGTTGCATTGCTTTTTGCTGAACAGCTGCAGAACTTTCCCCAGTCAGTGTTCCTTCCTCACTTTTTGTAGGTGATTTTTTTCCACATCTTCTGTATTTCTTTATTCATCGCATCTTGGTAGTGCACTTACTAGCCAATTACTTAAATTTACCCATAAACACAAGTCTACTGGCCTTCTCTGCTGAGTTTCTGTTTTCACACTGGGAGAGCTAGAAACAAGCTGATTCTCAATGTGCAGCCATCTTAGAAGTCCAGTAGTCACATCCTTGAATTGCATGTAGACATCCATGTAGTAGCTTTCTACAGATTTGATGCTGGTTTTAATGTTTTGTTAATGTCACTAGTTATAACATTTACTTAGCATCAATCTACTGTTTCTTGCTTCATGTTATCTTTAATCTAATTTATTCTATGCACACAATATTTCTCACTATTACTGTTCTTCCACTCACATATTCTGTGTGCAAGTTCTGTACTGTTTTTTGTTGGCCATAAGTCTTATTTATGTCTTGTCTCTTTCTTTTCCTTGAACACTTATCCACTCCAGCAAATTACATATTTTGACTATTTATTTTTTCTGTTTCATTGGTGTTTTGTCATTCTTCCATGTTTGGTACTAACCTGCATCCATATCTTTTGCAATAATTTTGCAAAATCAATATATTTTTCAGTGACAATTCTGCTTCTGACAGTTGCTTCTTTCTTACCATTTTTGAAATACAACTGTGAATTACCTGTAGCAATATTCCATTAATCATGTTTGAAAGGTCTCAGTTTCTTCTAAAGGCTATTATTCTTGTGCAACAAATTTGTATGGTGCAGTGCTCTTCTGTAACCCTAAACATAAATACTTTACAATGATCATTATGGTATGTGTCTGTGTGTGTGTGTGTGTGTGTGTGTGTGTGGGGGGGGGTTAATACAGCTATTCACTTTTGGAAAATCCGCAAAATTATCATTGGGATTTGACATGGCCATACATATCTGGTAAACCTTTTGTACTACTATGGACAACAGTAAGGTTTAAGCCTTTCACATATAGTTTCCTCTGACTTTCATAGAGAATTTAACAATCTTTTCCATGTAAAGATTACTCCAGGCAACAACAACTTAAATCCACCCTCACCACTGCTTTTTATCCCTCCAGTTTACTTTGTTCTACTTTAACTATATTACGTCCAAAGAAATCTCCTTCCTGCACAAATATAGCTCAGTAGATACAGTGAAGGTCATGACAGTTTTATCATATTGTTTATCTTTTAGCTCTCTCATTATTGCATATATACAATCTGCATCTTGTAATAAATAACATGTTATACATCAAGAAAAGTGCCTAGGTTAAAACATTCCCTACAAAAAAAAACACATCCCAATTGAAACATCCCACTGCAGACCAATTTCCATACTTCCCATTCAAGCAAAAACCTTAGAAAGAAATTGTATATGACCAGCTGTCCAAATGCAACAAAAGGTACCATTTTTTTCTAATTAAAACAATATGGTTTTTGGTCTGGAAACACTACTATGACTGTTCTATGGACCTGAAGTGATGATAAACTACAAAATGAAGACAGTGGCAAACTTACTAGAACTTCACATCAAGTAGGTTAATGACTTTTGTTAAGACTTTGGCCTACTTAAACATAAGCTACTAGTCAACAAACTGCTAGATATAGCTATTATCCCAAACACTGTCTCATGGTTCATAGACATCTTATCAGAAAGACACTTCAAGAACCAAATTATACCACCATTTCAGAGTCAGCACTATTAAATGTAGGTGTTCCACAAGGGTCAATTTTCACCTCCTTCCTTTTTTTTCCATTTTATAGTAACAAACATGTTTGTGACTTACCCCACCTACCAATTACCTTATATAAAGATGACAAAACAATTTAAACTTCCTTCACTACTGTCTAATAAACCATAAAATATTGATTAGCACATTAAAAAAACAAAGCTATGATATCTGAAACACATTAAAAGCTCATCAAAATACCAAAAGACATTCAGATCACAGACATTAACAGCTCAGTAATGGAAACAATCACTTACTCCAAATACCTTTAGATATGACTCAATCCAGCCCTCCAAATCAAACTCCACACTGAGAAAACAAGGAGTAAAATTACCTGACTCATCTTTTGGGCCAAGAAAATATCACCATATCATTTAATTCTTGCAATGCCAGCAATATACAAAGATTTCATCCTATCTCAAATAGAATACAATATCTCACTAACTGTGGCTGTCTCCAACCCTAAATAAACCTACAGATCATCACCAGCAAAATCCGCAGTTTTATTACTGTCTCTGAACTCTACTGCCTTACCCTAGCCAAAGCAATGTGGCTTTCCATTCAAAAAATATTAAATCTGCTACATGTAGACAAGTTCTTTAAACTTCTGTTGTTTGAAAATTCTTCCTGTAGTAACCAAACTAACTGAAAAAACAACTTTCTACATCCTAAGGGGATACTCTCACCATGCTCACTCTATTAACTCCATCCACTAAACTAAGTAGAACTATGCACTCCTTTTTCACTCTAGCCCTTATTCTTTGGCAGTCCCTCCCCAGTTACATAAAGGAAGTATCATCCTACAATACTTCCAGGAGCCAGACAAAAACCTACCTATTAGCCAGTGCTAATGGTACTGAATGGGGACCATAATCATCATGTTTCTATCTCATCTTTTTAAGCTAACCTCTATCCACTATTTACATCTTTCACTTTCCCCCTAAAACTAATCTTGTATATATTGTACATAGTGTAAATGGTGTAAAAAGGTTATTAATACTCTGAATTACTAAATAACCATTGATACATTATTTCCATAAATTTTATTTTAACCACTAATGCCATGTGTTGCAATAGAGCATACTCTGCTAAAAGTAAGAACTTGTATGCAAACGTTTAGTGACTTTATATATTTTAAAGTAGAAAATTTCTTATACATTAAACTGTAATGGCTTCCAGTATTATACATTGCACCTTTACTTATCTTTTGATTCACTCAGGTCATGTCTACAAATGGTAAAATCTTGATCAGTTCTCTACCTAGTAAGGAAAGGTAGGTAAGAAAATCAATAAATAAATAAATGAATAGTCATTTTTAGGGTTTTGTAATAATTTTAAATCTATTCACATATTTTCTTTGTTTTTGCCCTATGGTCATATTCATAGTCAAACCTTGTTAAGACTGCAATAGCTAATGTCATTTCTATGATCACAGTCAAATCACTCAGATATTATTAGAACTGGAAAAACTAACGAGATTTCACTTTTTAATCATTTTACTTAGCGAAAACTATCTGCTTTAATATCTTTTCTGTAATATATTGGTTATTACTTCACATTTTTACTGTGTCTTTTTAAAGGAAAAGGTATTAAATTTATGTTTTGCTTGAATGCATTTTATTTCTTTGTCTCTAGGCTTCAAATTGATGTGCACTGTCAAAATGAAAAAAATAATATATATTATATTATATTATATTTATAATAATAAAATTTCCCTTGACTGTAGAATAAATCTTTGATAAAATGCTGGAAATCAATAAGAGTGATCCATAATTCAAAGAATTTTTACTTACACACCTTACTTCCTGCATTCCCCACACTAACACTTTACACCTCTCACAGAAGATGAATCTGACAACTCCAAA
The DNA here is from genome assembly GCF_019279795.1 of Protopterus annectens. NCBI lineage: Eukaryota > Metazoa > Chordata > Ceratodontiformes > Protopteridae > Protopterus > Protopterus annectens. The sequence goes on from NC_056735.1 coordinate 522,230,687, forward strand.
GGTAATACTGAAAACTTCAACATACAGTAACACTTTTAAGCTCCCTGCCCACCAAGGAGGTTTCTAGCTAGTACTGCATCTATGTACATATAGCTGAAATCACTATTTTAAGACCAGAACTGCAAAATAAATTATGACCAGCTCTTTCAAGACTGTGCAAGCTAGTCAGTTTTTAAATATTACAGGGCAGACAAAACTTAAATGATAAGCTAAGTGTAAAAAATAAACTGTTAATTAGAATTTGCAGCTATCCAGAATGCAGAGAAGTGTGCAGAAAAATGCTGAACAGTCCAGAAATTACATCAGAAGACTCCTTTTTTTCTACCATGATTCTCTTTTCTTTAATCTGCACAGATTAATACTAGTTTCCATCCTAATATCCTGAGTTGGTATAGAAAATGGCAGATAAATAGGAGATAAGAAACCCTTTGCACTAATGAGAAGGACAAAAAACACTTTAGATATTTTTCATTTTTTCTAGCATCTGTACACTATATTTTAGGTTTTGTATGCATAACTGGCCTTAGGCGTAAGCCAACTAGGTGACCGCCTAGGGTGCCGCTGTAGCAGGGGAGCTTTTTCAGTGTTGATTTGGTGTATGTAGGCCAGGATGGGGGCACCGGGTGGTATGGTGGGGGGATCAATGGAGCCCTTTTGCCTAGGGTACCAGTTGACCTAAGGCCGCTCCTGTTTGTAAGGAAGCATAACCTCTGTTTGATTAAACCAACACTTAAGTCTACAAGTGTAGTCTTGCATTATTGATAACGTGCACACATGATAGAGGACACATACCGCTGAAGATATATATGCAAAGTTATTTATACTAGGAGCATATAGACTCTAAAATGTTATGATTGTACTTAGAACAAACCATGCAATTGAACAGTGATAAAGAATGACCTCCATACAAACAGAAGGAGGTAAATAGATGAGAATAATAAAAATAAGAGGACAAGGTGGAGTGTATGAAGAAGAATGAGCTCCAGAATGGTAGGAAAAAGAAAACAGGCTATGATCACTGAGATGATATATGGTATTGCCCAGCTATGTTAGAAGTAGGGCAGTGGATGTGTGACATATGCCAGCATAGCTAGCTGGAGTTTTGTAAAGAATTATATGTCATTTGTATATCAAAATGATTTCTATAGATGTTTGTGTTAAAAAAATGTACCAACAGTTGGCCCTGCTGGACAGAAAAAATACACTCGTATGTCAGACTGTATTATAATTATTGAAATTATTATATTGTAACAGAGGATACCGGAAGAGAAGAGGTTAATTTCAGCCCAGCTAACTTTGAAAAATGGTTTGAAATTAAATTACCTGGTAGATTATAAAGATTCTGCCTTACAGTTCTGATTGTAGCCAGAAACAAAATGACTGTGAAAACAAGAACTAGGAGTCCTTGTTGTATTGTCCTTAGCAGGAACTAATTCCTACCCTGGAAGAGTGGAAGTTTAAAATAGTTTTATGATTTCCAGAAGCTGCAATAGATCTTAGCAAAGCTCTTGGTGTGTAAGGTAACACATCTGTGCTGAATCCTGGAAGTCTCTAGTAAAGGGAATAGTGTGGGAACCAAAGTCAGATGACCAGATGTGTGTGATATCAATCTGTACACTGAAATTATGTCTGAATACTAGATGAGACTAAACTCTCAGAGCAGTCTGTTTTTGGACCCTAAGAAGGTAGACCACTCACCTACTTCATCTTGCCATGCTCTTGTAAATGACCATGGAATAGTAATGGTTTAGATCACTCAGGAAAATATAGTGAAATTCGTTAAGTACTGTTTTTCTACTGTGGTGGTGGTGCTGCGGTAGCATTGTCGCCTCACAGTAAGACGTTGTCCTGTTCAGTTCTCAGCTAGAGCATCTTCTGTGTGGAGACATGCGTGAATGGGCGTACCTTTGTTGAAGGTTGTGTGTCAGGGCCGGCAACTTGGCATGTAAAAATCTATTGCCAATCATTAGCAGACCGGACTTCTGCTGTGGCGACCCCTAAAAGCTGAAAGACACAGCAACAACAACAACAATTGTTTTTCTGCATCTGTATGAATCAATTCATCTGTGTTATTTTAATATTTCCTGTGACTGAAACGCTAGTGCTTATAGTAAATAGATATTTAGTATTTTCATGACTATCATATTAGTCTTCCTGAACTCACTTAAACTGCAACTAGCTATAGTCTAATTTATTTTTGTTCAACATATAATGTTGATGTCACTCTTGGTAAACTGTATTTCTCCTCACTGTGTAAATACTATTGTTTACATAGTATTGTCATTGCAAGTTTGTCAATTTCTGCAATGATATTTTTTTTATTTTTGCTGGAGCTTTTCTCCCCGGGCCTCCTCTGAAAAAGGACCTGTGTCCAGTTGGACTTTCCCAGTAAAGAAATGTAAAATAAAATAAATAAAAATAAATAAATAATGTTCTTTTATTTATTATTAAATATATTTAAACTTTTCATTGTGGCTGGTCCTTTAAAGAATATTTTAACCTTTGAGAGTACTTATATTTATTTGATGACACTGTGGCCACTCCTGAAAGCCAAACTACATTGATCAAAACACTACCATTTGTATTAGAATTAATTTCACTCAGTATAATTGGGTACCATTGTAACAGCCTTAGAGTACTTGGGTTTAGAGGGTCTGGTAGCAGTAACTACCTTATAGTCTTATCAGAAGTGGGCATAGGTAGTAAATCTGAGCCAGCCTTTCCCGTGTGTATGTGTGTGTGTGTGTGTGTGTGTGTGTGTGTGTGTGTGTGTGTGTGTGTGTGTGTGTGTGTGTGTGTGTGTGTGTGTGTGTGTGTGTGTGTGTGTGTGTGTGTGTGTGTGTGTGTGTGTGTGTGTGTGTGTGTGTGTGTGTGTGCATGGTGCATGTGTGTATGTGTGTGAAAATCAAATCTCAAAGAGTGTGTGTGTCAGCTGCTCAGAACAATGACACAGATCACTGGTTTCACAGACAGAGTGGTGGAGGATTTGACTTGAACACTTGGCTGAGGACTCAACTCTACAGCTGTGCCAGTGGGGCATCTTACTGGGGGCCTGGAGAGAGTGAGAGAGAGAGAAACCCAGACCATGTTATGAGTGTGCTCCCTGTGTGCACTTAACAAAAATTGTGCATGATGCTGAGAGCTGCATCTGGAAATACTGTGTGTATCTATTTTTTGTTCCAAGTGAACATCCCTCACCAGTGTCAGTGGTGAGGGTTCAGGCTCCTTGATTATTGGCCCAGAGAGGGGACGTCACATATTGGTGAGCAGTGGTGTGGATATTAATTGAACCTCTGCAGCCTGTAGGCAGTTGTCACTAAAAGTGTGTGTACTCTCAGTGGTCACAAGGTAAACATACAGAGTTTCATTCACACAACCGTTCGATTTATTTTCTGTTAGTTTATTTTAATCAGGGAAACCAGGCAAAGATGTCAACTGAGGACAATGGCAAGCTAACAAAGAATCAGTTGGCCAAGATGTGCAAAGTCAAAAGACTGCTGCATGCCAACCTGACTAAAGAGGAAAATATTTCAGCCTTAGTTGCAGCTGTAGCCCAGACCAGCAACCAAGAGGATAACCATACTGCTGATGGGTATATGCAACACTCAGAAACAGGACAGTTCACCTTTTACTCAGACGACTTAAAAATCCATCTGGAATTACTGGATACCAAACATTTGGAATTAGAATCAGCCGAGAGTCTGCGATGTTTGGAGGCTGATGAAAACAGATGGAATTAAAATCAGCAGAGAGGCTGTGGCATTTGGAGTCAGAAGAAAATGAGAAGCAGCATCAACATGAGAGGGAGATGCTGACCCTTCACCAGGGTCATGGAGGTAATGGGCAAGGAACAACCAAACTCCAGAAGCAATAAAGGTAATTACTTTTATTCCACAATTTACAGACGGTGATAATTTTGATAGTTTTGTTCATATATTTGAAAGAGTATGTAAACAGTCTTATGTTGACCAAGGGCTCTGGTTATGGCTCCTGATCCCCCCCTTAACCCATGGTAAAGCTGTAACTACTATTTCTAAATTGTCTGATATGGATTGTTTAAACTATGATAGAGTAAAACAATCTTTACTAGAATGTTTTAAGTTAACACCTGAAGCTTACAGAAAAATGTTTTGTAAGCATAGACACAACGCAGATGAAAGTGTATGCTATTATATTGCTGAGTTAAGCACTTATTCTCATATGTGGGTGAGTGGGTGTCAGGCCATCACTTTTGAAGGGCTGGCAGACATTTTCATGAGGGCACAAGCTCTTAGCACTTTGCCTAAGGACATGGGAATCTGGTTGGCAGATTGGGAGTGCAACTACAGATGAGCTAGGGAATAAATAGATCTTTACTTAGCAAGCAGGGCATCACTGCACAGAAATGGGATGCCCATGGCTGCACATGCATATAAGTGAACCCATGGTGAGCAGCCTAAACCACCCCATCAGAGTCCACCAGTAACAAGGGAAGCCACTAGTTCAGAACATTGTCACAATCAAGGGTTAGATGTTTTAAATATAACTACAGGGGCTATGTAGCATACACATCTCCACAGAGACAAGGTGGGGAACAAAAGGTGGGGGAGCCAGCAAGTGGGAATAACAGTATGCCAGTGGTAAGTAGTCTGGAGATAACAGGGGTACCATACTATCACCAACGTTTATATCCAGTTATAGTGGATGGATAACAGGCCACTACTAAGAGAGCCACAGCTTCTGACATAACCGTTGTTAAGCCTGCAGTAGTTAAAGATGAGCAGTACTTGCTTGGGCAGTCCAACTCCAGTAAATGCTTTAGGAGGCACTCCATTCCAAATGCCTTTGGCCAAGGTTCACATTGACTGGGAGAGTGGAAAAGGAAGCAAGCAGGTAGGTGTGTTTGAGGATATCCCTGCAGATGTCTTGATAGGGAAAAATTTTGATAATGCAATACCTTGCATGCATTCAGTTATATGCAGTCAGGATTGGAAACAGGCATGTGGGTCAGGTAGCCTGGGGAGACCCTGACAGACTACACACCTGAAGACAGGGCTGGTGAGGTGCTATTTCAGGGAGACAGCTACACTGTAGCAGTGAGCCTGAAGGTGAGCCACAGCTGCTGGTAGGTACTGATGTTCCCTTGGACAGAGTGAGTGCAAGGGCAGAGGTGAGTGGTACTAACCAGGCTGACAGTGAGGAACCACTGTCAGAGGATACCAGATTCCCTGTGGAAAGGAAGCTGTAAAAGGTCACAAATATAGAGTTGAGATAGCCTCAGCTCTTGGACCCTATGTTATAAGGTTTGATGGAGGTAGCCTGGGAGGCACTTGATTCTGAAGGAAAATGGGAGTCTGCATACTGGAACAAAGTGTCCTAATGGAGAGATGAAAAGTCAGCGAGCAAAGCAGAGTAGTAGTGCTGAAATTAAATTCATCCTCAGGTCTTGGTGAATACCTTCATGAGGTGGACCCTGTTTTTCACAAACTCTCACTAAGGTGACACTGATATATAGACTGTATTCATATAGCATATATATATATATCATAGACAGAAGTAAATCAAAAACAAAAAAAGATAGTTGGGTGCACAAGATTCAGCATAAAAAAGTGCCCAATCCTGGTAGGTGCATTGGTGCCAGAACTGGAAAAAATGACAGTGTAGAATCCTCAAAGTAAAGAAACTTTCATACAATGGGGCCAGGCCAGGCCCAGGGGAGGATGGCCCCCTGTTGTAGAAGGAAGTAGCAGTCCACAAAAATCAGAAAAATTGATTGGCTGAAGAAGAGCCATAAAGACGAGAGAGTGGACTATTGAGGATAAGAAAGAAATTATGTATTGTTATTATATAAAAAGCTCAGAATTTCCAGGCACAAGATATATAAAATGATTAAAAGACAAATTAGAGGAAAAAAAAATACTTTCACTGGAAAAATTGTCAGAAGCTTCAAATAAAAATTTGTGTTCATTAATACAACAGATTTTTGAGAAACTGTATATAGATCAAGAAACTTTGATCTGTTTGGAAAAAAGAAGCATCTGAGGAAGTGCAAAAATATAAACAACAAAACCTAGCGATATTTGAAAAATATAAAAAAAAGAAATATGGACATGGGAAAGAAAGAGAGATTTGATATGGTACAATACTTATGCAAACGAGAAAGCCAAATTAACTAATATAGAGAAGGCATCCCGAAAGATATTTGAAGAGAAAGACAGTCAAAGCCATCCAGATATGGAAAATTTCACAATAAAAAAATAATATCACAAAGATATAATGTGGAAAATAAGATTAGTAAAGCAGAAGTTAAAGAAATAGAAGTTGAAGTTATGGAGTGCCTGCAAAGTGAAGGATTTAATGTAAAAGGTCTAACACAGACTACATCACAGCATGATGGAGTGAGTCCCCAGAATAAGGAAAAGCAAGAAGATCAGGAGAAATCTGTAGAAGAAATATGGACATACATACATACATACATACATACAAATATATCAAGCATGGGCATAAATGCCCTTCTAGCTTGCCAATATACCAAAAACAATTGTTCCCATAATAAGTGTCCAGGCTGTTCTTAAAAATATCTAAACTAGTGCTTGCTTTAATGTAATTTGGCAGTCTGTTCCATGCATCTGCTACTCTGCCAGAGAACCAATTAGTACACTTATCATTCCTATAGAATCTTCTACACAGGTTGTCTGATGATTCTCTAGTACTTTGTGATAACCCCAAACATTCCCAGAGGTAGTTGTCCCTAAATGCCCTATATACCTGAATAAGATCTCCTCTTAGATATCTGTTCCAGACACTGTACAAATTCAGATTCACCTTTCATAATAACTTAAATTTTCACATCCATGGATGCCCTTGGTATATTTCTGCAGTGCTCTTTCCAGTTTACTCATGCTTGTCTTTTTATATGGTTTCCATATTGTTATTCCATAGTCAAGTTTGGATCTAATGTAACTAACAAACAATGATTTAATTATTTTTAATTTTCTAGACTTTATAAATCCTTTTATACAACCTACAGTTCTATAACTATCATTAACCAATTCCCTGTGTGCTGTATTAAATATATATCGCCCAAATTCCATATGCTTAGTTTTTGATGTATTTCTCAGCATATTATTCTCCTGTGCCCAAATGGTCAATTTAGTCAAGCTATTTTGCAGACACGCCTTATCTGTAACACTTGTAATCAGTTTACCCAATTTCAGGTTGTCTGTGTATAGACTGTAGAACACCTCAGATGAAAAAGTTAGGTCTGAAAGATACAATCTAAACAAATAAGGGCCTAGGACAGACCCCTGTAGGACACCCTGACTGTAACCAAAATTTTCACCTGTCCAGTTGCTGTATACTTGCCATGTCCGATTTTAAGCCATGCAGCTATCTAACTTATCAAGAGTACATCAATACCTAGGTGTACTGATTTATTGATCAGTGTTTTGTGTATGACCCTGTCGAATGTTAAAGTTAAGACTATATAAATTACATCACAGCACAGTTTTTCATTCATAGCTATTATATTGTTATAGAAATCATGTTACAGGTGGTAATAGATCTATTTTCAACATATGCATGCTGATATATGGTTTCTAGTCCCAACTTAGCCAGTTCTGAGAAATAACTTATCCAATATTACCTTCTCCATTAATTTTCCACAGTATGAAAGTAGACTTATGATTCTGGGTTTGTACTATTCCCCTTTCCTTTACAGACAGGTTTAATAAGCACACGTCTCCAATCTTGATGAATCTCCCCATATTTATACAATGTAGTGAATAATAGAAATAATGGTAGTGTAAGTTCTTGCTGAAGTGTTCTCAGGTCATTGTTACTAATTCCATCTCCTCCCTGCACTTTGTTTGGATCCAGTTTGTGCAGTTCTTTATCGATAAAATCTAATTTTATTCCAGTATCTGGGGTTTTCTGGAGGTCACTAGGACAACTTATCACCCCTTTTGTGGAGCCATACTGCTTTGCTTAAGATTTTTTAAATATATCTATAATCTGTTGTGTCTGAGAATAAATTTTAGAATTTGTACACAGTTTATCAATTTGTGTGTCTTTACTCCTCCCACATCATATGTATGTATAACAAGGTTTCTTTATATAAATGTTCTTCAAATTTTTCTTGATCTTGTCTCACACTATACTTAATCTGTTTGTCCAGCTTGTTTATTTCAGTTTTCAAAGTTGTAGTTCGACAGTCTTAATTACTGCATTCATTTGTTTTACCAGACGTCTTACTTTTTGGGTTTTATTGACCTTCTGCAGTCTATTTCTCTCATTGATTTTAATATACCTATCTATGTCCATTAAATCAAGCAACTCTTCTTCTGGGTGGTCAAAGCCAGGGAACCTTTTTAGCTAGGCTTATATAGGCCCCAAGGCCAATAGCCTAGTACCTACCTATGAACCTATGTAGTTCGACCTGTCTCCCACTTCTTATATTTTTTGTCTATAACCTTAATCAGATATTTTTTTCTTATGGAAATATATTCCCCTGATGTTGTATGCCTAGATCCTGATGTTAAACATTTTTTTGACTTTTTGCACTCAAACAATTTCTCTTTCAAAACTTTCCACATTCCATCTGCAGTTTTTCCAATAAACACCTAACTCCAGTTAGTTTTACAAAGTGACTGTTTTGCTTCCATATAATCTGTAATTAACCTTCTGTGCATTGGTATAGATTTCAGTTTGACATAATTATCTAGCAACAAATTAACCTTAATAACCCCATGATCACTGCACACCAATAGTGGTAAAACTTGACTTGAAGTTACAGTAATTTCTTTGTGAACACAAACAATATCTATTATGTTTCCTGGGAAAGGAAAAGAGATTTAATATGGTGCAATATTTGTGCAAAGGAGAAAGGAAAACCAACCAGTACAAAAAGAACAGCACCAAAGATATTTGAAGAGAAATACAGGTAAAGGAATCAGGATATGGAAAACTTTACATTACAAAAAATAAGAAGACTAAGAGGAAAAGGAGATAAGTAATGGAGAAGTTAAAGAAATAGAAACTGAGGTTATGGATCAGCTGCAAAGAGAAGGATTCAGTGTAGAAAATCGAATGCAGAAAACACCACAACAGGATAAAGCAATGGATATCCAAATTAAGGGGAAACCAATGGAACAGAAAGCAATTGGTCAAGTGCCACATCAAAACATTTTAGAGCCTTCCACAGGAAACCAGTATAAACATTCACTTAAAGCTAGACAGCAAGGAAAGGAACAGGGAACTGTGGAAACTCTGTTGCAGTCACTGTTGGGGAGTAATGGGCCAGTGAGTTCCCATATGACAGAGCAACAGATGACACAGGATGAAATTGAAGAGAATGTGCCACAGGAAGATGCAATAGAACTTTCTATAGAATACCCGCAGGAAGCAGAAAACAAGGGATGTGCCCTCAGTTTGGAAGAAAATGAGCTAAGAGAAGAGTTGCTTGATTTTAATGGACAAAGACAGATATATTGAGATCAATGAGAGAAATAGACAGCAGAAGGTCAATAAAACCCAAAAAGTAAGAAGTCTGATAAAACAAATGACTGCAGTAATTAGGACTGTCCATAGAGATGCATGTGATATAACAGAAGTAAACAGGATATATTACTTTGCTGTTAAATTAATAACTGATAAAGTTCTACCACAAGATCATAGGGTAGACAGGGTAAGGGGAGAAATCGAATACCGTCATGGAAGTATCAAATAGAGAAAACTATAAAGCAAATGAGACAAGAAGTGTCACTGTTAGAAGATTATAGAAGAGGGAATAGATCAACAAAAATAGTAAGAAAGATAGACGTGATTAAAACAATGCACAGTATTAGAACAGACCAGGAACTATCATGCACTATTGCAAATAACAAAATAAAAATTTCAGTACAGGCAGAAAAACTTAGAAGATACACAGATAAATATAAGGGAAAGGTAAAAAAAATAGCAACTTATTGATGACCCAAAAAAAGTTTTATAGAGAACTGGGAATTAAGGTAAAAGGAATTGAAAGACCACTAAAAAAAGAGGAAGTAGATGCATTTTGGAGAAGTATATATGAAGATCCTGTGGAACATAGCAAAGATGCTAAATGGATAGAAGAAGTAAAAGAAAGAATAAGAAGTTTAAAGGTACAGGATATGAAATGGGATGAAGTAACAGCCAGAGAGATTGAAACAAAGTTAAGAAAAGCCTCTAACTGGAAAACACTAGACCCAGATCTGGTACCTAACTTTTGGTTAAAAGCATTAACATCTTTGCATGAGGATTTAGCCATGAGTAAGAACTATTTATATGCACACCCCGAACAGACATCACTATGGCTAACAACAGGCAAAACAATGCTTTTACTTAAGAGTGAACCTGCAAGTTACCCTAAAAATTATACACCAATAACTTGCCTTCCCGACAACATATAAACCTCTTCTCTTTCGGCTGTTCCCATTAGGGCTCACCACAACAGATCATCTGTCTCCATTTCTTCCTGTCCTCTGCATCTTGCTCTGTCACACCAACCACCTGCACATCCTCGCTCTCCAAATCCATAAACCTAATCTTAGTCCTTCCTCTTTTCCTCTTACCTGGCAGCTCCATCCTTAGCATCTTTTTCCCAATATATCCAGCATCTCTCCTCAGCACATGTCAAAACCAGTGCAATCTTGCCTCTCTGGCTGTCTCCAAACCATGCAAGCTGAGCTGCCCCTCTAATATATTGATTCCTAATCATGTCCATCCTTGTTACACCCAGTGCAAACCTTAACATTTTTAACTCTGCCATGTCCAGCTCTGCCTCTTGCCTTTTTGTCAATGCCACCATCTCCAACACATATAACATATCTGGTCTCACTACCATCTTGTAGACCTTCTCTTTCACCCTTGCTGGTACCCATCTGTCACAAATCACTTCTGACACTCTTCTCCACCCATTCCACCCTGCCTGTACTCTCTTCTTCACCTCTCTTCCACACTCACCATTACTCTAAACTGTTGAGCCCAAGTACTTAAACTCAGCCGCCTTCGCCAACTGTACTCCCTGCATCCTCAACATTCCTCTATCCTCCCTCTCATTCACACACATATATTCTGTCTTAGTCCTGCTGAACTTCATTCCTCTCCTCTCCTCTCAAGAGCATATCTCCACCTCTCCAGGGTCTCCTCAACCTGGTCCCTACTCTCACTACAGATCACAATGTCATCTGCAAACATTATAGCCCACGGGGCCTCCTGTCTGATCTCGTTTGTCAACCTGTCAATCACCACTGCAAATAAGAAAGGGCTCAGAGCCGATCCTTGTTGTAATCCCACCTCCACTTTAAATGCATCCCTCACTTGCACTGCAGACCTCAGCACTGTCACACTACCCTCGTGCATATCCTGTACCACTCTTACATACTTCTCTTTCACTCCTGACTTCCTCATACAATACCACAGCTCCTCTCTAGGCACCCTGTCATATGCTTTCTTTAAGTCCACAAAGACACAATGCAACTCCTTCTGACCTTCTCTATATTTCTCCATTAACACTCTCAGAGCAAATATTGCATATGTAGTGCTCTTTCCCAGCACAAAACCATACTGCTGATCACCAGTCATCATCTCCCTTCTTAATCTAGCTTCCACTACTCTTTCCCATAACTTCAAGCTGTGACTGATCAATTGTATACCTCTGTAGCTACTACAACTCTGCACATCACCCTTATTCTTAAAGATAGGTACCAAAACACCTTTTCTCCACTCCTCAGGCATGGGAATTTACACAGACAGAGTTTATAGTCATTCAGAAGAAAACTCAGTTATGGCAGTAGAACAAAATAACAATAAAAGAAAGTCATATGGAACAAAGGATCATTTGTGTTAAATAAAGTTATAGTGGTGAACTGTAAAAATGGGAAGAATCTATGTATGGCATGGATTGACTACAAAAAAGCATTTGATAGTAACCCACATTCATGGATAAAAGAGTGCTTAAAAATGTATAAAATACACCCTACACAGATTGATTACATTACAATGACCATGAAATAATGGCAGACCACTTTGTAATTAAGCCATGATAAAGGACAGATTTTAAATTCAAAAGGAGATATGCCAGAGTGACTCTCTGTCACCATTGCTATTCTGCCTTGCCCTTAACCCATTAAGCCGTTTACTTAACAGCTTAGGCCATGGCTACAGTTTCTCTCCTACAAAACAACAAAGTGTAATGTCTTTTCATCTTCTCTTTGTCGATAATTTAAAACTGTATACCTCATCACATGATGAACTAAAAGCACAGCTGCAGGTTGTCAAAACTTTTTCAGATGATATTAGAATGTCATTTGGTCTTGATAAATGTGCAAAAGCAACTTTTAAAGCAGGAAAACTGCAGCACCAAGAAAACATTAATTTGGGACAAGATTGTGGTATAAAAGAACTTGAGCAAGAGGGAATGTATAAATACTTGGGAACTGATGAAGGATCAGCAATAAAACATGAACAAATGTGAATAAAACTCAGTAAGAAATACTTTAGAAGACTTAAATTAATCATGAGAACAGCATTGACATCTAGGAACAAGATCCAAGTTATAAATCAATTTGCTCTTCCTGTCCTAACGTACATTTTTGAAGTGATTTACTGGCCCCAAAAAAGTGTTGTATAGATTAGATATTAAAACAAGAAGGATGCTTCATGCTCCCCAAATGATTTATAAAAATCAGTGTATATCAAGATTATATATTCCCTGTTCCAATGGAGGGGTGGGCCTCCTTGAAATTGATTAAATGTACAGATCTGCAATCCTGGGACTCCACACATATCTACTGACCTCACAAGATCCAAATTTACTGAATGTTTTGAAACATGAGGAGAATAAATCTAGGATAACTTCTCTACTTAATTTAGCAGAAGCATATCAACATCAAACAGGAATGGAAATCAAACCAGAAGTAAATAAAAAAACAGGCAGCAGCTGAATGTGCCAAAAAGCAAAAGAAAGAATTTAGGGTGAAGGACCAGATGAGAAGGCAATAATTTGGAAAAAACATAAATATAGTTGCAAGTATAAAAAACTTCTGGAAGAGCCTCATGTTGATCAGGAATAAATGCAGGAATGGTTAAGGAGACTTGAATTCAAACCAATAAAAGAAAGGTTAATATTGGCATCCCAAGATAGTGGGCTACATACATGCTGGTTTACAAAGTCCATTGAACATGTGGGAGAAACAGACAAATGTAGGTTTTGTAAAACCGAAACTGGAAACAGTCACACATTTTGTTGATGGTTGCGACACACTAATAGCAGGACTGTATACTGAAAGGCATAATAATGTGGTGAGACTATTGCACTGGGGATTGTGAAAACATTATCGTTCCGAAGTGGCTGAAAAATACTGGAAACATAAACCACAAAGCATTGTAGAAAATTATGAAGTTTATATCACATGGAATCATCCATTACCAACAGTTCAAAAGATAGCTGCTAGAAAACCAGATGTAGTGGTCCATGAAACAAAGGCAAAAGTAGCATTGATCATTGAAACTGCCACACCTAGTGACTATAGTGTGTTGCATAGAGAGAGACACAAAGTCATAAAATATCAGGATCTGCAGGCAGAAATGAGAGCAGTGTGGAAGAAAGATACCCAGACAGTTCCAATAGTAGTAGGAGCAACGGGTCTTACAAAAAAGAATCTACAATCATATTTAGATATGCTACCAATCCATGTAACCCCTTATGAATTGCAGAAGGAATCATTACTGGGCACACTGTGGGTGCTCTGAAGAGTACATTTGGCTGACATCAAAGATTGAAACAATACTAATTTCATGAACTTTAATCATACTGTGACTTAGGAATGTGGACCATTCCTGTCATGATATTAGAAACCCAAATAATTTGGAAAAATTAAAAAAAGGAGATACCATTATATATGTTATTTACTAAGTTGAATAAAAATGGGGAGATTCCACATTATTAGAGACATGCACTGTTTAAACTTGTCATTAAGGGAAAGGGAGGTAGGACAATCCCAATGTCATACAGGCCCATATTTTTAGTTTCATGTTATAGAAAAATAATGGATACAGTTTTATTGGATAAATTATGATAATTAGAAAGGTTAGGACTTGATACCATATATGAGCATGCATATGTTGAAAACAGATCTATTATCACCAGTAACATGATGTTTTACAACAATACAGTAACAGTTATAAATGAAATATTGTGCTGTGATATAATTTATATAGATTAAACTTCAGTTTTTGATAAAGTCATACAAAAATCAATGATCAATAAATTAGAGCAACTAGGTATCAATGTAATCTTGATAAGTTGGATAGCTGTGTGGCTTATAAGCATGTCATAGCAACTATTATCCATCATTTTGACAGGTAAAAGTCCAGTTTACAGTAGGGGTGTCAAATAGGTCTCTATCCTAGGCCCAAACTTGTTTAGATTGCATCTTTTGGATCTAACTTTTTTCATCTGAAGTCTTTTATAGTCTGTATGCAGATGACATCAAAATTGAACTGGTTACACAAGTTATTACAGGGCATGTCGGCAAAAGAGTTTCCCTGGGATTCAATAAACTCTGTGTATGCTTTGTGCAAAGCTTACATGGAGTTCACATGTGTGCATGGTGATGCACAGTGAGAACAATGGATTGCCATTATTGAATATAAATTGCTTCTCCCATTGAGATAGCACAACACTGTCAGTATAAAACCAGTATTAGTTAAAAGGCAAAGAGAAAATATATAAAACTGTAATTTCTACATCTCAGTTTCTTAATAGATAGTTTGTATAATATAGGGTATGTCTTTTATATAGGGAAATGCCATATAGGGTAATATATGAATAAATGTAAAAATGTTTTTAATGTTTTTTTAAAAATACGTATATATTATTTTAAGAATGGAATAATTTAAATATTTAATTGTTAATTAATGTTGTTAGGCTGGCCGAATCATGTGATTTTATCAGAATCCCTACTTAATGTCTTGATGAGTTCCATTGTTTTTATGTACTGATGAAAGATGGTTAGCCCAAAAGCTTTGCTTATTAAATCTTTTTTTTGGCATTTAAAGTGTGTTTTTGGAAGAAGTTTGAACAGTTTCACCAAGAGTTTAACTACTGATGCACAGTGAGAACCAGCGCTCATTGCATATTCATTCCGCACACTGCAGTTAAACATAAAGAAGCATGGTGTCCTGGAAACCATGTAAGCCAACATGCATAGCAATCTTATTTAAGTCAGAGCAAAAAAGGTTCCCAGTTTTGTGTGGAATGCCACTATGATCACCAAGGTTTAACAAATAATAGTGATAGCTCTCAATCTCTTAGTGAAAGACATATGGACAATGTCAAACATAATGAGGGGACAATGACCCAGAAATAGGGACAGATATGACCTATTTTCTGTTTAGAAATGTGCTAAAATAACAAGAGAATTGTGTTAAACTACATTTTCTGAAGCGTTTTCAGTCTGTAACTCAAATGTATGTAATTATTGAGTCACATCAGTTCTGAGATCATCCCAGTGATATGGCAAAAAACACATACTTGATAAGCAACACACAAAAAAATATATATAAGGCAAAAATCTGGACATTTCCATGAAAATCAGGACACTTAAGCCTTATGATAGTGATGTTTAAGGTCCAAACACAGTACAAGACAGTGTACAGAGTGTAGAGTATTGGGAAATCCCAATCTGTACTGAAGCTGTGTAAATGATTTGTAAGGGTACATGGGCTTCCATGTAAAATAAACACTCAGAGGATGTGTGTGTGTATTGAATAGGGACACACAGATGAATTGCAGGAATGAATACAGGGAAAGAGGACAGGTGCAACAACCTAATGTACAGCAGATGAGGGCATGTCAGTGGAAGGCAATTGTAGCACCAACACCAATCACATATCAATATGGTACAGTACTGACTGCACAATGAAAATGTGTATTATGTGACTGTCACACAAGGTAATATAGCAATGGGGAAGATGTCTGTGTGAGATAAGCATTCTTACATGAACAATGCAGATGACGTCTATCAGGGATGTTATATTAAATTGAGGTAGGGTGCATATTGTGAAGCTGTGCAAACTGATTTGCCCGAATATGAGTGTGGTGTCAGCAGATGTCTCCAGCAAGTGAAACATAGTTAAAGGGTCATGGACAACATTAAAAGAAGGAAGAACAATCAAGGACAATATCAGAATACTACCACCAGTAATCCCATGTCTGTCACATAATATATATGATTTAGAATGATCAGTGATGATTCTGCACAAACACATGTGTACAACTATTATGACATGTCTATACTCTATGAGGGTAATCAAGCACACTGTCCCAGTACTGTAACATCTGCTAGAGATGATAGGAGGGACACTACTATATCTGTATGTGACACTATGATCAATACAGGCTAGGTGACTGATGTGCATGGCATACATCTACATATATATATATATATATATATATATATATATATATATATATATATGTGTGTGTGTGTGTGTGTGTGTGTGTGTGTGTGTGTATATATATGTATATATATATATATATATATATATATATAGCACAATCCACACTGTCATGAATGTTGCCCATGTCATTAATGTTGTCAAACAGCTATGTATGTACTATGTGCATCACCAGAACAGGTAGCACACATGCATCTGGTGTAACAACTTAATGGGGGTTTCACACCATCAGTCACTAATGTTTATGCCACAAAAAGAATACCTAGGTATGACCAAAACAATATGTAACAGCTCACTGTGGTAAAGGTTGTACACTTCAGTTACACATCCCTGGAAGATGTGTAGGGAAGTACATGAAGAAGGGTGCATTGTATTCATGTATTGGTGTGATGAAGGCTGTGAATTATGGAGGTATTATGGTCTCTGAAGTGGATGTCCGTCACTTACGCAGTAGTTTAGTTACATACCATGACCACCTGCTGGTGGATCTTCCACGTACCATCTACCCCAAAACACAGGTTACATACTTATTGGTCTGATTATAGGGTGTGATGTCTACATTATTCTAGGGTCGTGTGCTCATTTTCCTGAAGTAACACATCCCTTCATGTTTTTATGTCATTACAGGTGTTGTCATGGCCGTGACAGCAATCTTTGGTGTGTGTTGATATTGTCTGCATTATACTAATATCACAGTTGGAGTCAATGATTGCCCACAATCTGTAGTCCTTCAGACAGCTGTTTAGACACAGGATGTGTATGTCATTTGTGATGTCTGACACATAAACAATGGGCAAGAAAGGGCATAGCAGATAGTCCTGATATACAGACCTAATCACTGGACCTGAGATAGATTTCAATTCACACATTTAAACATATTTAGATGCAACATATACAATACAGTGGTCTAACCACTTGGTGATATAGGTGTATATAGCCACATCTGACAGTGTTGAGTGAATACCTCGATATAGATTTGTGTCAAATGCTTTGGGCTTGTCAAGTTTAAAAGAATTATAGTGTTATTATCATGCATGCTCTCTATGACAGCTTTGAGTACATCTAACAAACGTGACAGACATGATGTAGCATTAACAACTCACACAGGTCTGTTGCACACAACCAAGATATCACTAGTATCCATTTAGAAAAGGTCAGCAATGACATGTTGACCTACCTCACAGATAAGGAGAGTCAGGATGCGTCTATACATGCATGCATTGGGTGCTGTCTCCCACCATTAAAGATGGATGCATGTTGATATATGCTCTTCTACAGGAACATAGTCTGTGTGGAGGGTGTGTTGAAGTGTGTATTCAACTGTGGCAATAAGATGTATGTGATGAGTCATGTGATGGGTTATTTGTGATGTTGCCACAGCCCATTGATTCTGTGTGATAGGCCTGGATGAAGGTAAGACAGTGCAAAATGGCTATCCTCAACTGGCCTAGGACTTGAACACACTCCTCCATGCAGGTATCATTGAAAAACTCTCTCAGTTGGAGATTAAATCTTATGTCATTAGATGGGTAACCAATTGGCTCAATGACAGAACACATACTGTGAAATTTGGTGAATCAACCTGTACCAGTAGAGCTGGCACCACTGGCGTATCCCAGGGATCTGTGCTTGGGCCTTTACTGTCTGTAATCTATTTCTCAACAGTTCAGGCTAAAGTATATGGCCTTTGGCTTACCACATTTGCTGATTCTTGCATACTTGGTGCAATCATTGAGTCCACCTATGATGATAACATACTACAGGAGGGGTTAACACAGACAAATGATTGGTGACAAAGCTACACGGTCTGCAAATAAATGCAAAAAATGTGTCTTTATTTTGTCCTTTTGCAAAGTGGAATTCTCTGCAACTTACAGCATTGACAACAGTCCTACTATGGTGAAATCCAGTGATGCAATCAATGGGAATACACATACATAGCAATCTGAACTTTGACCACCAAGTGTCTACACAGGTATTGAAAGTTTATGTCGTACACATCATAAGTTATGCCATTGTATTCTGATCTCTGGATTATTTTACAACACTATAATAGTGTATAATGCTCTCTTTTGCAAGTACCTCAGCAGACACATGCAGCAGCTGGAAGGACCATAGTTATTACTCACCAAGAAAACACAGTGCCTAAAAAGCATGCCATGATGTAAGTGGATAGACTGAAATCCATGCCACTGTAATCTGTATCATATTGGATGAGATGACTTCTGCAAGGCCTCCAGAACAATATCTGATCCTGGCCTAGTGGGAACATTGCGCATCCACAAATTAGATATAGATAATGTTATCTGCGGTGTCTGGTGAGGAGAATATGGCAATAACAGTGTTTCACATGCTGGTGTAAAAGGCTCTCTTCCATGTCAAGCAAGTGCACATGCATACACACACACACACACACACACACACACACACACACACACACACACACACACAAACACACAGACTGCAGTGAGAACAGAACCCCTACCTATCTAAGCACACAGCTTACAGGACTCTGTATTTAAGGCAAGTGCCACAGCTCAAGTCTAACTTGGATTGTCTCAGACAACACTTTATAACTGATGACATCAGCAGTAACTGGTAAAGAGAACTGTCCCATGTGGTGGTGTAAAGGGCTCTTTGTAATATCAAGCAAGTGCACACACACACACACACACACACACACACACACACACACACACACACACACACACACACACACACACACACCAGTTGACTGCAGTGAGAATAGAACCCTACCAATTTAAGTACACAGACTATAGAAATCTGTATTTAAAGCAACTGTCACAGCTCAAGACTAACTTGGATTGTCACAGACAACACTTTATTGCTGATTTCATAAGCAGTGTCTGGAGAGGAGCATATAGCAATAATAGTGTCCCATATGCTGATACAAAAGGCTCTTTGTAATGTCAAGCAAGTGCACTCACTCCCCCAGTTGACTGCAGTGAGAATAAAACCCCTACCTAAGTACACAGACTACAGAACTCCAAACTTTATGCAAGCGCCATGGCACAAGTCTGACCTTTACAGAACTGCAGGTGAACTTATAGTATTTGACATTAGCAGGGTATGTTGGAGAGAAGACGTTTGCAGGCCTTCATTAAATGGATGTGTAGGCATGTGCAAGTAATAAAATACTGTCAGTCCATGGCTTTGGAGCAGTAACTGTAGGATACATACTTCTGCTTTTCTGGATAGATGCACACACACACACACACACACACACACACACACACACACACACACACACACACACACACACACACACACACACACACGCACACACGCACACACACACACCCACACACACACACATACTGGGTTGACTGCAGTGAGAACAGAAACCCTACCTATTGAAGTACACAGACTACAGAACTCAGTACTCTATATAAGTGCCACAGAAAAAGTCTGATGTTTATAAGACTGCAGGTCAACTTATAGTCCATAACATCAGCAGGGCATGTTGGAGAGAAGATGTTGGTTGGCCTGCATGAAATGGATGTACAGGCATGTGCAAGATTCAAAATACTGTCAATCCATGGCATTGGAGCAGTAACTGTAGGATGCACACTTCTGCTCCTCTGGCTAGGTGCGCGCACACACACACACACACACACACACACACACACACACACACACACACACACACACACACACACACACACACACAGTTGACTGCAGTAAGAACTGAGCCCCTACCTATCTAAGTACACAGACTACAGAACTCAATACTTTATACAATTGCCATGGCACAAGTTTGATATTTATAAGGCTGAAGGACAATTTATAGTGCATGATATCAGCACTGGATGTAGGAGAGAAGATTATGAGAGGCCAGCACTGGTCTATAGTTTTACAGGTTCCTAGGAGATTACTAGGCTAACGGTCCTACGTCCTTTACAAGCCTAGTAATATGAAAAACCAAGTATACTTATTGAGGATAGTTAGATGTTCATTGCTAGTAGAGGGATTTTGAGATCAACATCAACTGGTCTGTCCATGATGGACATAGGTGCCACCCCTGTGGTGAATTTATAATCACCCATCCAGTTGTCAAATTTGCATCTGAATAGGGTCATTGAGGAGCACTACTTCACATGTAGTGAGAGTCTAATACAGAGGAGTGTCAATTTCGGTGAGATATAGCTGTCTCTCCAGCATATTCTGTTTATGTCACAGGATAGGTTGCGATCCCTGGAGCAAGTTATTATTTTCCCAGTCAATTTGCAGATACCCAGCATTTGCATTAGGGCTGGGTCCCAGACTGCTCTCTGGGCCAGGGACAGGTCACCTCTCAGCAGCCTGTATGATACTGAGTGCAGTGACAGGGCTTTCAGTCTTTCCATATATGTCATGCTATGGAAGTCATGGATTCTCTTGGTCAGAAACCTCTGTGGTGTCTTGAGTTGCTGCAGATATTTGATGAGGTACATAGCGAAAGAAGCATTGTACTCAATGAGGGTCTGATATGGGTCATCTACGGAGGAACTATGACCTGCCTTGTCTTGGATGCGATGCCTTAGTTATGAAGTGGGTAATGTAGAATGTGTGTCTTACGGACCCACAGTGATTGAATTTAGATTGCTATCAAATTGTATTCTCAAGTTTCACACCAGTGACGTAGAGCATAAAGGGGTGTTATGTATAACATAATTAACAGGGCTACTTTTTTGCCAAAGGGGGCAATGAGGCATATTCTTGCATTACGTTTCAGTCCATGAGTTTGGCACCAATCATTTGTCTGTGTCAGGCCTTTCTGTAATATGTTAACATTGTTGATGGACTCTAAATGATTGTGCCCAGTTGACAGTCATCTGCAAACATGATAAGCCACAGTTTCCAAACAGTAGAGGACACAGCACAGATCCTTGTGGTACTCCACTGGTAACTGTTCTACTGGTGGAGGTGGACTCCCCAATTTTGACAGTGTGCCTTCTGTAAGTGAGCCAGTTGGCTACTCATCTAGTAATGTATGGGTTAATCTCGAGATGGGAGAGTTTCTCTATAATACCTGAATGAGGGATTGTGTCAAAAGGCTTGGCTAAATCAAGATAGGTGGTATGTCCTGTTTTCCCTCATCCAGGGCTATGAGGACATTATCAAATAAGTCCACTAGATTTAATAAGTATGACCTACTCTTGACAAATTCATTATTGGTCAGGTCAAGAGTGTTGAAGGTCACCTATGTCTCTGTGGATAAGGTCCATGATGATTATTTCCATAGTCTTACAGATAAGGCTGGTTTAGGCTTATGGGTCAATAGTTTCCAAGGTCAGTTGATAGATGTACAGGCATGTTCAACTGTGAACATAGTTCTAGCACTGCATGTCATCAGATTGACGTGCATTGCATATCACACAACATTTGATATTAATGTGTGTAATGTATTTGATATACTTGTGAAAAAGTACTGGAGACACCAGGGTTGCAGTGCATGGGGGGCAACACATGGCTGCTTTATAAATACATGATATGTTCAGTTTGTTAAGTTTTCACATGTAGTTTCATGGCATAAACAGTAAAATGGACAGTAAACAGCACTAATATATGCTAAATTTGCCTTTGGCTTGACATAGCACAGAGGTGAGCAGTGTGTTTATGTGACTGTTGAGAAATCGTTTGCACATGTGAGATGCACATTTCTATTATTTTTTCTGTTTGAGTGTAGTTAAGCAGTGTGCAAATGTGAGCCACATTGCTAAAATTCTGAGAGTACTGAGTGTATAAAACACAGCTACTGCTTAGCTGACTATGTGGCAGCAGGAGTAAATGCATTGACATGTTTCTTTTTGAGCCTAGATGATACTGGGTTCAAATACAGGTGTATCTAATACATACATTAGGGCAGGGTCCCAGACTGCTCTGTAGGCTAGAGACAGGTCACCTCTCAGCAGCCTGTATGCAATGACAGCATTCTGTATAGTACATTCAGCATGCATTACTGTGTGTTGGCACAATGTAGTGGGGTTAAGAGACATTGTGCAGCGGTAAATGCAGCATTACACAGCTGCTCACCATTGCTTGTCATTGGTATGAGACACCAAACTCAGTGCCAAAGTAGAGGCCACAAAGTGAAGGGACGCATTGCTTTTTCTGTTATGTATATGTGTTGTGTGTGATTCTCTATTTTGACCAGATTAGAGGTGTTAAAATGGGGTAGCTAGGAAAGTGGTGAAATGGGGAACAAGCAGGGGGAAGAACAAAGTGAAAGCAATACAGGAATGTGTGCAGTATGGAGGCAGGTAAGAACCACAACTATCCATTTCTTCAACAGTAAAAACTGATAATATGTGCAGAATATTAGCTGAATTTTGATTGACACCTCCAGAGAGAGGGGTGGCAATAATGTAAACATGTTGTATAGCCAATTGGACTGAATCAAGTGTGTCAAGAAGACATGTGCACGAAATGGAGAGCTATGTATGGGACACTGTTTTTTTGTGTGGGACAGGTGCCCATTTTTCTTTTTTGAATTTAGTAAGAGAGGAATGCTGGGTTAGGGGTGTTGGTATTTCAGGGTCAGGCATGTTGGGTGGGTTTTAAAGCAAATGCAAACACACAAGACAAGCAAAATAAGAGGCAGGGATAGTGAGGGGCATAAAAGGTTGGGGGACACCATGTTTGGGGTGATGGAGGGGACACAATAGTATTGTTCCCATCAAACATGGAAACAGTGAGAATCAAGTGCTCACCCACTTGACTGTCATCAATGTCCCTGTACTCTGCTGTTGGCTGGATTGCTTGATGTCTTCTTCTATGGGCCATGAGGGAGAGCAGCTTGTCCATTCAGCATAAGTGTATACCAGTGGTGTGCTGCAGGACCCTATGCACCAACCCTGGCATCTCCCAGTGGGTGATTAAATCACCACCTCTACCACTGCTCCAGGAGGGTATTACTGTACCAGCTGCTGAGGCAGTACTACCTGAAGGCACAGTTAGTGCAATGGCAGCAGAGTCAGTGCTGCAATGTTGGCTCCCAGACATGCTGGGCATTGGTGTTGGAATTGATGGAGTGGGGGCAGGCTGATCCATGGGGGCTGGCCCACCTCACTGTACTGCATAGCATTTAGTGATCTGGTACAGATGGATGACATGGAGACATTTTGATGACACATAATATAAAATAAAAAAAGAGATAAGGGTTAAGAGAAAAAAAAGAGATAAAATTAGTACCATCATATGTGACTTACAATGCATTAACAGTAGTATACAACTACTTATCTGAAGTATTACATTCAAGTATATGCCTTAACAAATGCATAGTATAACTACAGGTTGTTGAAAGTAATCTTTGGAATGTTCATATACTGTATATATCTGTGTTCCAATTATGCAGATTACAGTTAACAGCTGGACATTTATGCCACTTCTATAGAGTTTAATTTAATTTAAATCATTTTTAAAGAAATCCAGTGCTATATATTTATTACTTGTGGTATTTAAACCCAGAACCTGTGACTACAGTCTTATATTTGACTTCTAAAGTTGGTTTGTGCTACATAATGCATGCTTACTTGCTGTTACAGTAAGAATATGGATGCTCAATTTGCTACAAATGCATAAAAAACTATATCTTTAACTTTTAAAGTTATAATAATACTTCTATTGTTCTGCATACATACCACTTCCTTCCCTAGGTCTCTCCAGTCAAGCAACATGAGCCCATCTGTTAAACTCTTTGTTGGTGTTAGCTGGGGAAAGAGCAGAAAAAACTAGAATAGCATTTTGCATACCAGTCTTTACTGACATTTAGCTTTCTATGTATTACACATTCTCTCTTATTATCATACCTACACAGCTGTGGGATGCCCACAATCTCAAATTAATTCAACCAACAGTTGAGGCTATCCCTTTTGTGCCTATGTAAGTCATTAAAATCATGCCTACACAGTTTTCCAGTGCATGGGATGCCAGTAGCAGTGGACACTGCCTGAGCAAAACTGGTCCACACCTCAGACTTGTACTAGGATCCAGAATAGTGGACACCCCACTTCTACACCCTAAACTTGGTAGCTTCCCCACTAACTCCAGCCATGTCTACCACCCTACCTACACCAAAGAAAACTGATGCCTTCCCACCAATTCCAGTTATTGTGTATATTGGCAGTGCAAAAACTTGAGCAATGATGCCAACCACATTTGAGCAATGTTAAGCAGATCACAGCAGTGCCAAGAAGGGAAAACATAAATATTTAAAATTGGAATGTTAATCTTACACTTGGCCTTAGTTTGAGGGGTGTCTGGTGATGGAGCTTGGAAATATATATTGAAAACTGGGTGGGTAACTGTCAAGTGAATTAAGTTTCCAGGCATACATTGAGGGCATAAATGTCATGACTTGACACATTTGTTTTTCCCTTTATACACTGAGAAGATTGATTTCTAGAGTGTGGGATTCAAGGCTAGGCATAAGGGAGAAAACATTTTCTTCCGCAGTATCACTTTTCCATCTTTGCCACAGAAGAAGTGAGGAAGTCAGAAGACATAGTCATAAATCGTTCATAAATACAGGTGACAGTTTTAGGTGTTACACATGTATTTGTGTGACCTGACAAGGTTCTTGTATATAGATTCAGTTGTGCATGTGTGTTATGTAATTGTAAATGCTATGCAAGTCATGATAGCAGAATTATACTTACAGAAATATAATACACAGTATATCCTCAGTCATACATTTTAAAACACAGTAAGGGTGTCTTATCCCTCATAAATACAATTCATATCAGAACCAATATCTAAAGTGTAATAAGTGAGACTGAATATAATGGGAAAAGGAACAACAGTAAAAATGTATGGAATATCCTGTATTAGAACCTAGGACCATATGTATAGCTGTCCTACACTTACACCTGTTGTCACAAGAACATTGAAATAACACTTGCCTACTTTTCAATTGCAATAAATTGCACTCTTGCAACAGTAAAAATAGTTTGCACATTCTGTATTAGAACCCAGAACTATCCGTATTCCACCCTATGCTTATACCTGTTTCCACAGGACTAGTTACATGATATTTCCATAATTTTCTACTCATTCTTAAGCTCTCTGTGTTAACTGCTGTGCAATGCCACTTAACATGTATGCGCAATGCCCAACAGAATTAACTTGAATGTTTCCTTTTTCAATTATTGGCTGTCTGAGTCTAGTCAGCAGTTGTTGGGGAACCTTGCCAACCTCCAAGCCCCACTGCACAATGTCACTAAGCACAGTTGTGTGATGGAAAGCAAAAATTGCAACAATGTATCGTTTTTACCTTTGCACTTTTTTTCTGTCTGCTTCCTTGGTGGCCCACTAGTCCACTTTGTGCACTGCTAATGTCACATAAAAGAGATAAGCACAGCCAAACCTGACATTAATTTTTCTCCATTTCCTTCGTTTGCACTAAGCTGCACATTGCACAAACACTGGCATTAAAAAGATTTAAAAAAATAAATAAAAGGGAAAAGTAGTTAAATGAAAAAAGCAGTCTATGAAATTAACACTACAAAATGGTTGTTAGTACACATGACATATTTCTACATAGGTCTGTATTTGAACTGCCACTCCAATGAACATTTAGAACACAGTAAGGGTGCGTTATCCCTCTTTGCCACACAGACAGCTTTCCAGCAGGGAACTAAAATCAGAATGTTAGATAGCAATAATATACAGTTTCAACAAATGAAGAGGAAGTTGGGATGTTAATGAACAGAACCTATGTATTGTGTGTTACTTACTTACATTTCCAACCTTGATAAAATGACTTCTATACACATTGTAAGTCTAACCTGAGACACACCCACTGAAGGTAGGGGAGTCTGCATTGCTGTTGTGTTTTAATTCTCCCTGCCAGTAATCATTCACAGTTGCAATCCATTAGCAACAAACATTGAGGGAGTGCCTGCACAATGTTTACATCTCCTGCACGAAGACAAGTATTTGTGATTCAGCCATTCTAATGAGTTCACACCTCATTTGCATCTTCACCATGCTAACAGCCTTGAATCTACACCATAAAAGGTCAACTGTGCAGCTATGGAACCTGAAGGTGAGGAGAATTGTTTATTTGGAGAACACAGAAAAGAGGCTATTACTTTGAGATATATCTGCACAGAAGATTTTTGAACTTGAGAAGGTACACTTACATTTTTTCAAATATACACTGCATATGCTGAAATGGCATTCAGAAAAATCTGTTTAATATTTTGTATATATATATATATATATATATATATATATATATATATATATATATATATATATATATATCTATATTGATTGCCAAATGCTACACTTTTATCTGTATGCATTAGTTAGACATGTACTGAAGGCATAGGCATGTTTGTCAGGGCATTGCATTTGTGATATTGAATTGATAATTTTACCTTTGACTTATATTGGTCTAAGAAAGTTAGACAGTTGATAGCATCAAAATGTTTCCATCTTCATTGTTAATGATCTTGTGAGGGTTGCAAAGTCTGAAACTGAACTATGTATTATTACTTTCCAACTTCTATCTTTAATTATTTTAAAATACAAACATATGGAGCTAAACTGATGGCATGTGTTGTCTATCGCTACTTTTGAGAGGTATTACTATGAGAATTTTTGATGCCTGAGGCCTACTACTTAATAATGGACACATGTAAGTCAAATAAGACTCTGCTGTCACATATTAAGGTAATTTCTGTACAAATCTCCCACCTTTTACTTGCTTACCCTACCAAGTAACAGCATACAAGGATATGCCAGTCATTCATATTATTACACAATACACTCCAGGTTCAACCCTTTCTTGCAAATCCAGCAGTTGCAATAGTTTTTGTTCACGACTGACTCTGTCTGATGCAAGCAGCATACAGCCATTACATGGGTAGGTAAAGGTTGTGAGCATTGCCTGGCATCAATGTTACTATATGTATGTGCATAGAAAAAAGATTTTAGGCACTTAGGTGGTGAGTGGGTGTGCTTTGTGTTGTCTCTTACCCAATGCGAGAGCATATTGAGCACACATATGTCTGCCTATCCCCCTAGCAGCTGCTGCTTCCCCCAAACCTCCTTACCTGCGTGTGGCTATGGTGACCTTGCCATTGGTCGTGGGATTTTTGCCCCTTCTCCTTGTTGATCCTGCTGAAGCTGTTTTCTCAAAATTATATTGTATAGCATGGCTCATACTGTGAATATTTCAGTACATGTATGTGGATTGTACTGCAGTGCTCCCTCAGGTGTATCTAGGCACTGGAACTGAAATTTCAGCAACCAAAACACATGTTCTATGATATTTCTGGTTTGAGCATTTGCCTCATTATGGCATACTTCAGCAGGTATGTGTGTGCATTTCTGATAGGTGTCATCAACCAAGGTTCCAGTGCATAACCTGCATTGCCCTGTAAATGACCCTGTAAGATATCTCCCCTAGTGAACATCTGATACAGTTGGGATGTGTGCCAGATATGTGAGTCGTGGGAACTGTCTAGGCTGCTAGCACACATGTTCAAGATGATCTTTTCGCATTATATGTGACTTGGCAGTTAATAGAGTGGATGCCCTTTCTATTAATTTAGTCTCCCCTGTTCCCTTGATGGTGTATTAATTTCTACATGTGTGTAATCTATGGCAACCAGTACTTCAGGGTAGTGTGCTACAGGTTAGAACTCTTGCATATTTCAGGTCAAATTCTCGGGAGTACATGGAAAATATAAATGGTGACTAGCATGTTGGAGCATAACATTCAGGAACTGATGGAGGATCCTGGATGCTGATGCAGGTGACACCCCCAGCACGTCCCATGTTGGTCTCTGAAAGATTCATGTAGCTAAAATTCTAAGTGCTACACAATCCTTTTTCTCCACTTGGATGGGTTTCCCTCTGTTTGTCCTGGCTCTGAGTTCAGAATGACAGAGGTTGCAGAGTTCCTGTAATGTATCTCTGTTCACCCTATAGTGCTCTACAATTTCCATATCATGTAGATTGTGATAAGTTGCCTGGGGTCTGAAAACTCTTCTCCTTCTTGACCTTGGTCCTTTAGTACAGCAGCAGCAGCATATACTTCAGCCTGTTGAATATACACACAAATTAAAGCAACAGCAGCCTCTAACATTGTTTCTGTGTAGACTCCTTTCAATGGCTGTATTTTGGATTTCACAGGGAGAAGTAGCACTGAGTCTACACTGTTGCTTTATAGCTTGTTGAATAGCTCCTCCATCTTGGATTGGTTGATTAGCATACACTTCAGTTGCTTATGCTGTAATTTGCATGCCACAGTGTTTACCTTGTTTGCATGGCTGTGTGTTTTTAGACACCATTTAGAGCTGCTTATTGAATCAAAAACAGTGAGTGACGGGCACACAGTGTAAATGGCCCATGTAGGCTTTATTGAATCTGGTCACTTGTCTAAACTGACCATTTGAGCACAGGAGAATAATATGATGATAAATACATCAAAAATTAAGCATATGAGATTTGGGAGAACACATTGAAAGGTGAATACTTAATTCAGCACACAGTGATTGAAACTTTAGAGTCATTTAAGGACCTAGGTATATGAGTACATCCAGCTTCAAATTTTTCTAATCATATCAACCAATTGGTTAATCATATTTATGGAACTATAGATTGTATAAAATGATTTATAAAGTCTAGGAAATCAGAGATGATGAGGTCATTGCTTGTTAGTTATATTAGACCCTAACTTGAGTATAAAGTAAGAATATGGAAACCTTATAAGAAAACAAACATGAGTAAACAGGAAAGAATACAGTGGAAATACACCAAGGACATCCATGGACAAGAAAAGTTAAGTTATTATGAAAGACTAAAATATCTAAACTTGTACAATGTCTCATATAGATACTTAAAAATAGCACTATATTATACTGCAGGTCCTCAGTGTTAGATCCTGCTTGACCTTTCTGCTGTAATTCACATGTTGCAATTACTGATGATTTTCTTTTTCTTTTTATTTTTTACTATGATTATTTCCTTTTATCTTCCTCTGACTTAACCTGCATTGTTGTCTAAGTTCTTTCAATTTGCACTGTTTGTGACTTTTTACCTCAGTGTTCCATCCTGTTACAACCTCTATGCTGAAATACACGTTACCATTGTTCACGTATTTTTTTTCCATACTAAGAAAATTGCTATTTTTACTAGAATATTAGATTTTATTTCTTATTTTTTATTTATTTGTACTTGTATTATTGTATTGGACCATGTCTTGGAGCTTATCTCCCTGGGCCTCTACTGAAAATGGACATATATCCAGTTAGACTAGCCCGGTCAACAAATGTAAAATAAATAAAAAAATAAATTAAGAGGAGACCTTATTTAGACATATTGGGCATTTAGAGACAACTACCTCTGGGAATCTTTTGGGTTATCAAAATATAGAAGAGAATCATCAGACAACCTACTTAGAAGATTCTATAGAAAGGAGAGGTTTACTAATTGGTTCATTAAGAAAGTAGCTAATGCCTAGACTAGAATACCAAACTGCATTAAAGCAATCACTAGATTAGATATTTTTAAGAACAGCCTGGACACTTATTATGATGAGCAGGTACACTTTCCATCTACCCCCATGGAGCAGTGAACTATTATGCACTAGTTCTATAACCTTGCAAACTTCTCACATGTACTTGGTGTAACAAACTGCACCCATATACCTATTAATAGCCCAACTCATCTTAAAATAGCTATATCAACATAATGAGGTGGCAGTTCCTGAACTGCCAGTTTGCATATGCTGCAGATGGCAGCATAAAAAACATCATAGCAACACACCCTGAAAGTGTCCATGATGCTGCCATATGGAGGGAAAGTGGCCTGAAGGCTGCATCCTAGCAAGGTGAAATACCTGAAGTAATACTACTGGGTAAGTACAGCAGCACAGCTAGGGTGTGAGATAAGGACATCCCTTTCAACATTATCCATGAGGACAACATATGTGCTTTCTCCTCACAACAGGCAACTGTGGTTATCCACTTAAACCATGGATAATGAACCAGCACAGGGGACCATCAAATCCTGCAGAGTGGTCCTACAAGAGCGTGCAAGCAACAACATGAAATACCACTGAGCGTGTGTTCGGTGTATTGAATGTTAGGTTCATATGTCTGGATTCGTCTGGGGGTGCACTGCAATACACACCTGAGATGGCAGACAGAATATACAAAATGCTAACAACAGCACATGGTGGTCTTCCAGCTGCATGTGTGGGTGAAGTACCTCCACAGCTATCAGAGGAGGAGCAGGAGGAACAAAGGGGGCAGAAGACACAGGTGTAGGTGATGGAGGATGCAACCATAAGTCCAGGGACCAGGCAACATGGCAGTGTCTGACACACAATTTTGAGTCATGATAAGTCACACATACAGAAGTCCTCAGATTAAACATTGATGTTCAGGTGTTGCCCCATCACAGCAGCACATATTGCATATAATGGCAATTATAAAAACATAATCATAACATATAACATTATGAACATATACAATTCTATCCCAACACAGATCATCAGCTCAGGCCACAACTGATACAGGTATTCATATGGATTCATGTTGGTGTATGTGTGTATAGCAGAAAATAAGGGACACGCATCTGTGAAACTCATTCCTACCTGTCCACTATTAAAAGATGCAAACAGGAAACTAACTTAGGACATAATGCAAAACTGTTCCCAAGATCACTAGCAGCATATATCAATATAAATTAGGGATAAAGTAATGTATAAATGGAGCTACCTACAGTTAGTAAACATGTCAGATCCCAGTGGCATAAGACTTCACAACAGCCACAGCGAGATAACATTGCCAGTGGTCTCCAAAGCAACTGCCATCACCAGAGGGTGAGATTGACACTACTGGACAGAATGGATCAACTATCAGGTAAGGAAATACAAGCATAAAGCACACCTGACAAGTCCTCATAGGAAGGTAGTGCTGGAGGAGAGGGATGAATTGTAACTGTTGTAGGTAAACCAAGTCATAAACATAACATTTTTAATCACATCCTCACCAGCACAGACCATTCCAATAGTGTTAAGACATACAGTAGGTAATACATATACATAGCAGTTGTTTGTGGATGAGATGTTAATGTAGGCTGTCCTATGAATGGGTAGAAGACAAATTTTAAATGGAGGACAACAACATTAA
The DNA here is from genome assembly GCF_019279795.1 of Protopterus annectens. Lineage (NCBI taxonomy): Eukaryota > Metazoa > Chordata > Ceratodontiformes > Protopteridae > Protopterus > Protopterus annectens. The sequence continues at coordinate 522,262,300 of NC_056735.1, forward strand.
TAAAACCAGTGACATATGAAAGAGTGGTAATAGCATACCAGTTCCACTTCCTGATGTGGTGAGTTTATGTGTCATAATGCAAATCCTGTGGAGGTAAAGTAATGACCAAGCCAACACAGTAATTTATACAAGCAATGGAATAGTCACATGATGATATATACAACACAGTAGCAGGGATTGCTGATACTCATGTTATGTCTGGCTCATCTGTTGGACAGATGTCCCTGTGTAGAAAAAAAGAGACATTAATTTCATGCAACACAATTCTGCTACACATTGCTGCAACCTATGAACATGTTGTGGTGCCATACCTGGTCTGTCTGTGGGTACACCTGCATGGCTTGCACCTTCAGAGGATGAACCTGTAGTTTACAATGTCAATATTACAGTAAATAGCACTGGCATGACATGAGACTGAGGCAATAAAATGTAATGATCATAGTAACAGTATAAGAAGACACTCACCTGTCATTCCCTGCTGTTGTGCAGAAGTAGATGGATCTGTGAAAATGAATGCAGATAACATTGCACCTGTTGGTTGCACTATGTCTGTAGTGCAGTTGTATGACTACATGGCATTACAATTACTTTGATCATCATCAGCCTGTGTGGACCCATGGGAATGATACAATTCTGGTACTGAAACATAAAAATGACAATAAACAAATATGCATACAACAGCAATATTTACTGATTTACTCTGCATACAACAATATTATGCAAAATAACACATAGATGTTCAGCTTGGATCACCTGATTCTATCCCACCTTTAAGTATGTGGCACTCACTGCTCCCCATATACAGTGATGCAAGAAACTGTGTGAGTTCATCAGGGGGTGTCAATGATGGGACACCACTGGTGGTATCCCCCAATCTGTCATATTGGGGTACCCTGTTGGCTGCATGGAGAATTGGATACCTATCATTTCATCAAAGCTCCAATTTGCTGAACATCTATTCATTGAAATTAAAGCACTGAATACCATTTCAGTGAAGGAGCATGTCACTGAAAATTTTTTCCAGGGAAGGGAGTTAGTTGGCCATTGTAACAAATTTGCCCTTTTCCCCAATGTAGTGCGGTCTGGGAGTTGAGTATATATTTGGGGGGGTGGAGGTGCAGCCCCCCCCATTTTGGTGAGTTTAAAATAATGTAATTTGTGTTATGATTGCTCATGGTGGCCAAGAAGTTTTTCCCCCCTGAGAAATCTTTTTGATGATGTAATTCTTCACTGAAATGGCATTCGATGCTTTATGTTCAATGAATAGGTGTTTGCCGAATAGGGGCTTTGGTGAAATGATATAGACCCAAAGGATCATGTCAGAGCAACATCATTGACAACCCTCATGGGATCTATTGTGACCTCCTACAGCATTAATCATATTGGTGAGGTCAATCCAGATTTCATCCCTCCATACTTTATTTCCTGCATATCCAAGGAGTCTCCATCCATATTATCTATTATAATTGTTAAACTGTAGTTTAAAATATCCATAGATAATATTAATTACCTTTTAGTCTTGAGTCAAGAATAACTCTACAGGATGTGCAAAACATGTTCTTTTTATTTAAATCCACATATGTCAGTGCTGGGAAACTACCTTCAAAATTTAATAATCAGTCTCTCCAAGCAGCAACAATACACAGTTCTTATTTACTTTACATATCAGTATCATGCATGCAGAATACTGACGTTGGCCAGTAGGATTTCTGCAGACCCTTGTGCTTCTCACTTAGTGCAGTACGTGAACACTTAACAATTATGTTTTTATTAAAAATATTTTAGAAAAACACAAGCCATCTAACTTGTTAATCAGTCTTGTTTCCTGACCTTAAATGTTTTAGTACCAGTAATATTCTAAGTCCCCAACATTCCTTGTAACTACCCCCCTCCAGCTTGGGAAGGTCAGAGTTTACATACATTGTATTCTTTCTTGATTTCAGAAACCAGTCTTTGCAACATCTGTTAACCCCTTCAGCACTTTTTTTTTACCTTCAGTCATCTGTTAATACACTTACAGCTTGATATTAAAATGCAGTTGTGAAACACTCAGAACTACAATAAGTAATTGTGGTTTGCATAACTATGCATCTATAATGCATATTTTTAACATGCACAAATATTAAATAATTCATTAAACATATTTGTGAAAAAATTGTAAGTAAATATGCATTTTGTGTACAATAATCATGACAAATGCATTTTTCCTAACAGACTCCCTCCTCTCACACTGCTAGCATCAGGAAATTCACAACTATATTTTGATTTTCCTTAATTTTATAAATATGCTTCATCTGTAATGATTGAGTTTTTGTTCATCTTAATTTAACCATCAGGTACAGATGGCATTTCATGTGCAGGTGTGATCAAGCACTTTGTGATTACAGTCTTTAGAACAGAAAATATTAAAAAAAGTAAAAGAATAATACCAATGTTTATACCTTGTAATATGCCAGTTTCCAGGTTACCAAATACACTGCCATTGTTTAGAAGTACTGTCCAAATCTTTGGCCCTCTGCTCCATGAAATTGGCCAACTTTTCTTGTTCATCATGATAGTCAGTAATATAAGAACAATGACTTTTATGAGGGCAAATG